>NC_139643.1:37103388-37233388 GCF_964638095.1 Poromitra crassiceps | reverse complement strand
TTATCTCCTCCTTATCTCTCCAGAAGACACTCTCAATCCAAAGCCCTATTATTAATCTGGCCCAGACTTCAGTCACCACTTCTCATAATGTGAAAATTGTATCGATATTTTTCAATAGTGTCTTATTTGTGACAGGGCAGCTGTAAACTGTTTTGATGATGTAGAGAATAAGGATCGGAATTTGCAAATCAAAAGGTGCCAAAGGAAATATGACAACTTTAAACATTGTATTCTAGGGCCTAGAATAAATGTTTGGCATAGCCTAGCCCTAGACTATAGGCTATGCCAAAACCATGCAGAATGTAATAGACCTACTTAGCTCACATCTTACAAGTAGTGCTGTAAGTAAGATTGTCCACTAGTCACACAGTAATTAGACTAATCAGCTAGTTGGTTAGACATCACCATCATTAGAGCAAAGCATGGGGTGATGAAAACAGGTGTTGTTTTTGTCAATTCATAATCTGAATTTATAATTGAGTTCTTTGATTTAATTACTTTGCTGCTTGTTTAGGATTAGGTTCCTTTGATCATACAATGCTCCAAGGGTAACCTCAGACAGAGTGAGCTTGAACTCTTAATGGATTCAAATATCGCAGCACAATAACAAATGTTAGACGAAAGGTGTCAAGACTTTGCCGCACTGTGACTCGAATGCAAAGTTGTTCGTACCTGTGATTATTGTAACAATGTTGATTTTAATTAGTTTTTCTCCCCTTAGGATTGAATTAGCCTATCTCAGATAAATCACTAATCCTCCATTGCCTCGTCTGCCTTTATGCGGAAACAGTGGCAGCGTCAAATGAATGCACACCAATCAATCAAATCTTCAAAGTTGATTTGAAATCTTCAAAAAAGGTGTAGGCCTATCATCATCATTCCAATATGAAGGCTTGGGGGAAGTTATGAGTGTACAGCCTGAGTTGAACAGAATGATGAATGCTGTGCTCTTGTCTTTGCTGGGGGACAAAATAATGATGAGACACATCAATCTTTATTACCAACCTACCTCCCAGCCCAGAACATCCAAGGGCAACAGAAATATTGCACTACAAAGAACATTCATCTTCACACACCTGCCTATATAGCTTTCAGCTGCAAGGAAACATCAATTTCTTCCTATGGATTTTCTCCTTTTCCTACTTTATCTTCTCTTTGTGATACTCTGAGAAATGACTAATTCACATCTATACAGCTCACTTAGATCTGAGTAGGGTTTTTATTTATAGTGAGCAGCAGAATGACTCAATTTCATAGAGAACAGGGGGGTAATCTTTTTTTCAATCAGGTTCACCGAGAGCAATCTAGGAAGAGAGTGACGCCAGCGGAGGTCCAAAATGCGTGACATGTAGCCAATGAATAGCCAGGGAAGGGGGCTCGCGCTACGTTTGAATGCTGATAATATACAATTTGATTCTTTAAACGTCTGACGCTTTCAAAGTACATCGGTCCATTTTGCTGCAACTCGACAGCGCTGCTTAATCCAGAACCTTACTTCCGGGAACTTTTGTGAGGTAAATTGGAGTGAATGGAGATCTCGCAACTCTTTTATTATATAGCTCTGGGTTCACCAGAATTTCATGGAATCCCATTGGTGAAGTAGTCTGTCTATCCAGACGGTGCTGTCTCCGGATTGGATGAGCCATATCTGGCCCCGCTCTCTCGTACCTGTCGTGCTATGAGAGGCTGACAGCTCTTCCTATCGTCCCGCCCATCCGACCCCATCCATCCCTCTCTAGTCGTCTATGCTCTCCACCGGCGTTCAATCATAGCGGATTGAATATTGCAGGCTCGATATGAGGCGCGTGAGTGTGCGTTTGGGATGTAACGGCTATTTGCAGTAGCGTTTCTGAATAATAAAAAAAACAAGGAGAAACCCCACAGGGGAGTCAGCGGGTAGAGAGGATACCGAAGGAAACCGGGGAGCGTGGCAGGAGGGACGCTCGACCACATCCAACCCGACACCGCACGCAGAAATGGCGGAGCACCACGCAGCCAGCGACGGCAACAAGCACAAAGCAGCCTCCGCCAATGCCGGGGGCTCGGTGCACGGGAACAGCCGAGCCGGAGGGGGCAAAGTAGGCCTATCTGGCGGACTGACACAGCCAGCCGGGTGGCAGTCTCTACTCTCCTTTACCATTCTCTTCCTGGCCTGGCTGGCAGGATTCAGCTCCAGACTTTTCGCAGTGATCCGGTTCGAGAGCATCATCCACGAGTTTGATCCATGGTAAGCTAGCTAACGTGATTCCCGAATCCCAATGTCCATCATTTGTGCTGGGGACCCCCCTCTGAAGGCTCCCGGTTCCAGAGGGGGTCCCCAGGAAAAAAACATGGACAGTTTTATTATGGGTCTAACGTTTGTGTTTCTGTTTCATCCTCTAAAGTTAGTGTGATTTGAACTCAGATGTCGTTCTTATGTGTTAATAAACAATAGCTCCTCACATATAAAGCAGTTGTTGAGCTCTCTACTAAATTATCTTCTCACGTGCCTAGGGACAAAGTCTTGTTGAATTGGGGTCGGTGGCCGGGTGTGTATCTGTTTGGCAGACCTTGACTTGTCACGAAAACCCTTGTGGAGCCCCACATTCGCAAGCAACAATAGGGCTTTTGCTTTATCTAGCTAGCTAGCTAGTGCGGTTTGGCTAGTCGGTCCCCAGTCCGCCAAATCGAGTCTCATGCTGTTTACCCTTGACCCAATAATAAAAACATCGCTGCAGTATATAAGGCGCTAGACGCCTCAGATGCAGCTAGCTAACTTTCTTTGGGTTGGGGAGAACGTGTGAATAAACTCGAGCAAGGGCAGAAAACCAGCACTCGAACAAATTCAGTGTGGACGTAAATATGTGTTGCATATGACTCATATTATGAGGAGTTTGGCGGGAGCGGTGGTTGTCGAAACGGACTCTTCA
The DNA here is from genome assembly GCF_964638095.1 of Poromitra crassiceps. Taxonomy (NCBI): domain Eukaryota; kingdom Metazoa; phylum Chordata; class Actinopteri; order Beryciformes; family Melamphaidae; genus Poromitra; species Poromitra crassiceps. The sequence goes on along the minus strand of NC_139643.1, from coordinate 37,230,479 downwards.
CATACGGTTCTGCTGCAGGAATAACCGCGTAGACCTCCTCTGGGATTTCAGCGTAAACCTGCTGTTAAACTCATAAATAGTGAATGCTATTCATTATGATGAAAGAAGACTTCCCGGTTTCCGCGCGAGTTGCAGCCGGGTGCCCATGACAGCAGAGTGTTTATAACCCGGAAGCGAACTGTCCGGTCTGGTCTGTCACAACGCCATGCACGATTTATTCTGCTGGTTTTGTAACCGTGTCACAAGGGCCCACAGGGGTCTATCTGGTTGCGATGCACTGTCATTTCTCTGTGTTCACACTCGCATTCAACCAGACAGCCCAGCTGATACATTTATAAATGTATATTCATGTTCAGGGACACGTGCTCCGTCTTGTTCTGGATTACATCACCCGCATCATGTTCATAACTTGATCATATTTGATTCATGGGCCAAGGCTCAGCGTTATCACAGGTTCACCACAGTTTGTGAACCTGCTTGAAATAGAGATTGGTTTGTGCATCAATAGATAATCAGACCAACTTGGACACACTCTTTAGAAGCTGCTGTTTTCCATCCACACTGCCTTCATATATCTGATGATCTTCCTGTGTGGTCACATGTTTGCTAATTGACCTATGGTACATTACCCTGTATCGTGTAGTGACAGTGGGAGCTGCTTTGCTTCAGTGGGCTAGCGTCTCCCCAGCTACGGAGCTAATGTTGCACAGCTCCTTCTTGGCAACATGGCAAAGAAAAGTGAAGTTAAAAAGCCTTTACTGCTAATAAGCAATGCATGGTACTCGTTGGGATCCTTTCAGACTTTTTTTGGGGATGTTTAATTTAATATAAGAAGCATAGCATATAAGCTGCAGATATTCATTATTTAACCTAAAAAACATATAGCCTAGTTAGTTCCATGTTATATACAGTGTTACAGGCAATGTACACCAGATGCGGATCCGGTAAAACTGCCGGATCGACTCTCTCCCATGTTAATAGATGGGTGATACATGTGGTATGGAAAAATTACGCACCTGTTCTATTTTTGTCGGATCCCGCATACGCCTGACAGATTATATGAGTGTGCGTCTGTTTGCAGCCGTACCGCATCTGTACGGAGGCGTTGTACATTAGCCCTTAGAATTCTGCCTCATAATTACTTTCCATGAATCATCTTGCAATCCCCTACTCTTGCGAGGCAGCTGGATTTGCGCGAGTTCATGAGATCACGATCACACGACAAATCCATCTTGCCACGCTCCAATCTGTTGGTTTGAATCCGAACCACCAGTGGTTCGCACCAATCAGAGGCAGCTACGGGCCGCTTTAGGTGTGACACCAGCGAGAGGCGAGCCTGTGATAGACATGATAGATGGATGGTTCATCCAATCACCTGCCAGGTATTCTTTTGAAAGTGCCTGACCTTTGAAATGGTGTCCAGAGTGATGGTCTTTGCACACACAGTCCGATTGTTTTCGTATGCGGGTTTTTTAATCCGTCATCTGAAAACAGCTCAGCTCGGCTCAGCTCAGCTCGCAAAAATCTATTGACTGATGCGAAAAACGCAGAAAATCGAACCTCGTCCGAAATCTTAAACGACGGACGTAATTGTCGGATTCGGTGTGTCAATGATGATTGACACAAATGAGCTTGTATTCTTTTTTCTTTCGTGCGTCAATTTCAGACGAAAATACGGACTTGGTGTGCAAAAGCTATGACTCGTTCCCAGAAGGTTATGTGAAAACAAACCATCTGGCAGCGTCAGGTTAAGAGCTTAGCAATCCACCATGACCATCCCAGCCCCAGAAATGATCTCTCGACCCCCTGCATGGTCCTCCTGATCCTGATTCCACCATTTGAGCCATGTTTGAGGAAAGAGCCTCTCTTTTACACATAAGAGAGCCTTCGTTTTGTTTTGAAACTCCTCCCAGAGGTTTAAAAAAAGCTACATAATAAGAAAGGATGTTTTATATTCTCTTATTTTCTCTCAACTTGCAAACTGTGGTGGGATTCTTAGAGATTGGTTAAATCTGTGCATCCGCATCATATACAAGTGGGCAATATCTGTCTGTTTCACTTTTTGTCCCACTGATGATGTCACAATGCCTATGACATCATCTGTGCCTCTGATATGAATGATTGGTGGTGTCGTCGTCGTCTGAATGATTGGATGCAGTTATTGATTTCTCCCTGCGTAGGGCTTCAAATGATCTGCAGCTAACCGTTACGTTAAACAAGCAGGCAATTTGAAGAAACAAGATTGGATTTAACTGCACTGAAATGTCGGCCTTATTTCGAAAACACACAAGCATGTCAGAGATTTTGCGAGTGAGTGCCTGACTGACATGACCTGCTTGTTATCAGGCTTTGGTTGGCTAATAATATTTGCTGATTATTTTAAGAGCAGACTACAGCTGGAACTAAAGTGGCCTTTTATTTGTCTCCTCCATTCAAGAAAGTCATTAGTTTTCCAAAGTTGCGTCTTGGCTTAGAAAAGATTTGCGGCTCCTTCAACTCCTACTTAACACCCAACCTTCTCAAGTCAATGAGTCAGCCGTGCTTTCTGCTCAGAATATTGTTCTAGCTGCCTGCCGCCTACGAGGCTGCACTTTGTGGAGGTGGAACTCCTCCTCAACCCCCCACTGGCACAAATGGCCTACTGTATATCTCCAGCGCTCGCCAAGCCAGTAGTGGTACTCCTTAGAGGAGACATTCAATCCCACTCCCATGGGTTGATTTTTTATCCAAAGTCCGCTGTAACAGCTGTCCAGTTTATTGACTTAGTGGGAAGACAATAGATTCTATCTAGACTTACTGCAAGCTGTGTGTGTGTGTGTGTGTGTGTGTGTGTGTGTGTGTGTGTGTGTGTGTGTTGTACAGGCTATATATACACTGAGTGGAGGGGAGCACTTCTTGGAAACAGTCAAGTGTATTCCACCTCCTTGGTTGTGTCAGGAAGTAGGAGTCCGTTGTGTCAGAAGAGTGAGGGGTGGAGAAACATCTCTGTCAGGCAGATAACGAGCTGGATACTCAAGCAGAAGAGCACATAGATAGACTCACTCCCGCTCGGACATTAAGCTCTCCTCCTCCTCCTGTCGGCGGCGTAAGCGCTGCCTCTTCATATCTTAGCCGGTGCCACGACTGGAGCTTTGTTTGGGCCGTGGACGGCTGCTGACTCTGTGTCTTAAGACAAGATGTTTGCTTTTAGTGGCCAACTACCTCCCCTGAGGCTCGAGTTGAAAGATTGTGGGGGAGGGGGGGGTGGGGTGTAGTGGGTTTTTAGCCAGGCAGCCAGGAGGATACTCTCACAGCTCCTTCAGGATCAGCTTGATTTCACTCTGTATTGACTGTTAAAGCCTCTCTAGACTTGACCCTGTTCAGAGTTGCACATAACCCCAGGACCAGGACAGTAGCAGGTCACCTCATATCAAACCTGGAGCAGCATATTATTCCATAACCAGCTGGACTAAATACAAGCTGAAATATTGCTTCTTTTCATAGTTTTAAAAATGGATGGCAATATGGCATAAAGCCAGGATTAGAGTTTTCAACATGACAGACAGAAGATAGGTCGGCATCCTGGTGTAGTTGTTTAAGCTCGTTGAATGATATCAAATGTCCATGGTCCACCTAATGGCCTTTTCTAACCATCTTATGGTCAATTGAAAAACATTGTAGGTTTTATCAATGCATGTTTGGGATTTCTGAACTGTGTATTTATTAGGGGTGGGGGAAAAAATCGATTCACCTAAGTATCGCGATTTTTAATGTCACGATTTTTTGGATCGATCTTTTATTCCAGAATCGATAATCGCAAAAAAAAAAAAATAATAATTTTTTTTTGGGTGCTTGCAGTCAGGCCACTCACTGAACAGCAGGCCAGGCGCCGCCTACTGGTTTACTAGTGGTTTTATTACTTTATTAGTTAGTCTGAAGTAATAATTACACTTCAGGGTTAAAGTGGGTGCATCTCATTGTAAAATTGGACTTCAAACGGCCTAAATCTGGCTTCAAACGGCCCAAATTTCACGCACGTTGGCCCATATCGGCCTGGCCTGCTTGGTATCTAATGCCCGGCCTGAATTATGATCCCAGTCCGCCCCTGTTTTTAACTATATCGCCCAGCCCTACTCATGATATATAATATACAGTCTCTAGTGTATGATTCAACTTTTCCCATGTTCTAATCTAGTGTAAAAAAGCAAACAAACTGAAAAAAGAAAAGAAAAAAATAAACAAAAATCGCAATAAATCGTAATATCGAATCGCAATAATCGTAGAATCGCAATACTTAAGAATCGCAATATAAATCGAATCGGCACCCAAGAATCGTGATAGTATCGAATCGGGAGATAAGTGAATCGCCACAGCCCTAGTATTTATTATACCCTATGGTCCCTATTTCTTAATGATACACTTGATACTTTTTTTTGAAAAGCTGGTGAAATTAGCAGAGGGGAGCACTCTTCAGTGTGTCATCTCCCTGTCTCTCTCCCTCCCCCCCCTCTCTCTCTCTCACACACACACACACACACACACTCTAAAAAAACACATCTAAATCAAAGTAGATTAGGCCAGCCCAGGAGGCTGCTAGCACAGCAGCACGTTAGCTAGTGAGCTGCAGTAGTGTGAGGAAACAGAGAAGAAGTTCTCATTGATCTTTCTAGCAGAAACTTGGCTGGAGTTGTGTTGTGATACCCTACTTAAAGCCCCCCTGCAGTCAGTTTTCCTACAACTGTTGGTGTTCTATGAAAATGTTCGAATATAGATTTGTATGTCATTTGATTTGTACCAAAGAACTTAGATCTAACAGGGATATTTGTTTTTGTGTGTTACCGGCCACTCGCATGTGTGTGTGTGTGCGTGTGTGCGCGGTGATTTGTGACAATAAAGACGGGCTTGTCCGTCCCCGTTTCGTTTTTGTTGATCTGTCCTCGAGCGTCTCTTGAGCATCTCAGGAGAGTGAGGTTTACTCCTGCACAGCGCTACCCGCTGGCCACAGTTAGAGCTGCTAAATCTTTCAAAGATGAGGCTGGTAACTCATGAGCCATTTTATAACCATGTGTCAGTGCCAAAGGTAATGATTGCATTCTGGCTGCCATTCCTTCATCTTTACTGCAGCCTCGCAGGCCACGCCTCCTTCATCTTCACTGCAGCCTTGCAGGCCACGCCTCCTTCATCTTCACTGCAGCCTCGCAGGCCACGCCTCTTTCATCTTCACTGCAGCCTCGCAGGCCACGCCTCCTTCATCTTCACTGCAGCCTCGCAGGCCACGCCTCTTTCATCTTCACTGCAGCCTCGCAGGCCACGCCCCCTTCATCTTCACTGCAGCCTCACAGGCCACGCCTCTTTCATCTTCACTGCAGCCTCACAGGCCACGCCTCTTTCATCTTCACTGCAGCCTCGCAGGCCACGCCTCTTTCATCTTCACTGCAGCCTCGCAGGCCACGCCTCTTTCATCTTCACTGCAGCCTCGCAGGCCACGCCTCCTTCATCTTCACTGCAGCCTCGCAGGCCACGCCTCCTTCATCTTCACTGCAGCCTCGCAGGCCACGCCTCCTTCATCTTCACTGCAGCCTCGCAGGCCACGCCTCCATCTTCACTGCAGCCTCGCAGGCCACGCCTCCTTCATCTTCACTGCAGCCTCGCAGGCCACGCCTCCTTCATCTTCACTGCAGCCTTGCAGGCCACGCCTCCTTCATCTTCACTGCAGCCTCGCAGGCCACGCCTCCTTCATCTTCACTGCAGCCTCGCATGCCACGCCTCCTTCATCTTCACTGCAGCCTCGCAGGCCACACCTCCTTCATCTTCACTGCAGCCTCGCAGGCCACGCCTCCATCTTCACTGCAGCCTTGCAGGCCACGCCTCCATCTTCACTGCAGCCTCACAGACCACGCCTCCTTCATCTTCACTGCAGCCTCACAGGCCACGCCTCCTTCATCTTCACTGTAGCCTCGCAGGCCACACCTCCTTCATCTTCACTGCAGCCTCGCAGGCCACGCCTCCTTCATCTTCACTGCAGCCTCGCAGGCCACGCCTCCTTCATCTTCACTGCAGCCTCGCAGGCCACGCCTCCGTGTACAAACAAACATTCATATCACACAATTGATTACAGGACACACAAACACACTCAGTGGCACTTTTTTTATCCTCCCTGGCAGCAGTTTTTATTCTCTGCTTTCTCCTCAATCAAGAGACTTGATGCTAAACCTGATGATTAACTGCTATTTCCCTCGGCCAGGCCTCCCAGCGGGCTAGTGCCAGGCGGAGCGCCCGAGTTCCTCAGTTCGTCCAAGACGTGCTGTCTGTGTGTGTGTGTGTGTGTGTCTGTGAAACAGAGAGAGAGAGACAGATAGATCTCCAGGGCACCTGCTGCATGCGTAGGAGAGCTGCCTTTGGCTGGGAGAAGCATCACGTTCCCACAAGCCACTGGGGAGCCATGAAAATCTCTATCTGCATACAAACGGCCCCTTTTCATCTCACTGTTTTATTTGTTTGCTCTCTGGGTTTATTTGTTGCACCGAGGCCCAGGATTACAGTGTAACTCTGTCTGTCTCTCTCTGTCTCTCTCTCTGTCTGTCTCTCTCTCTGTGTCTCTCTCTCGTCTCTCTCTCTGTCTCGCTCTCTCTCTGTCTCTCTCAAACACGCACGCATGCACACCAGGGGTGTGCCGATTAATCGTATAATCGATGCATCGCGATTAGTCACGTGACGATTAAAATCGATTCACAATGTTCGATTATCGATTTGCAAAATACGGTATTTCGCCCGGAAAGCAGTTCCTTAACTGTAAAACGAGACCAAAACCGAAGTACTGGAAACTGGAATCACTGAAGAAAGCATGCAGGGTGGCTGTAACATGTGATGCGTGGACTTCAGTCGCAACTGAAGATAATGGAGGTACATTTGTTTGTTTACTTTAATTAATGGATACTGACAAATATACCTTGCTTTAAAAAAATCCTGTTTGGTGAAAAAGATGCATCGAAAATCGTGATTAATCGTAATCGTTTAATAATCGAATAGTAGCACCCTTAATCGTAATCGAATCGTGAGGTGCCTAAGGTGGCACACCCCTAACGCACACACAAGCCCAGTTAGTCCTCATCTCTCCCCATAATAAATCATTTTTTTAGCCAGTTCAGCCAGTAACACCCAGTGTGCACAGTAGATGCGTTACGGCTGCGTTGTGGATCCGGTAAAACCGCCGGATCAGACTCTCTCGCCCGTGTTAATATAGATGGGTGATACATGCGCTACGAAAACATTACGCACCTCACTGTGCTATTTTTGTCTGACACAAGACATGAGTTGTGGCTCTGTTCACAGCCGTACCGGAGCAGTACCACATCTGTTCTGGAGCTGCTGGACAGACCATTATGAGATGATGACATTGTGATTGTGCCTGTTTATGTTGAAGTGAAGCGTCCATGCAGCATGTCTGCGTCCGCTCTGTGCACAGCTCTGACTCTGGGCTGTGAATAATGTGCAGGAGTTCATTCAGCATTCTGCCTGCTCATGAATGCCATTCAGCAGAATAACAAAGTACAATAATATCCAGTATAGAGAGGGTGGGGTGGTTGATTCATTCACATTGAATGTGCGATAGAGACACTGCGTAACGCGTCATCATTCAGAAACCACGCCCAACACGGGGGAAAACACAAACTCCTGTCCAATCCTGGTGTTCTCATATGGCTATGTCACGTGCATGGTTGCGTGTTGCACCAAAAGATCGTATATACGGAAGATGAACACTCCAACTTACTTCTTGACAGCTACATCCACATTTTTCTTCTCTCCAATTCTCAATGGCTTTCTTGTTTTGCTCAGGAGTACAAAAAAACTTTAACTGGCGATTTTTTACATTTGTTGTCTGCGCAGCCCCACCACACAACAGCTTTTAGCTATGTTTAATTCAAGGAAAACGACGCTGGTGTGTGGAAATGAACGGAGCTCTTCCCCCGTGAAGGGGGCGTGGCCTATTACATGCAGTGTCTCTATAGCCGATGATGCCCCCACTTGTTAGTCCCCAATTTGCCTGACAGGCAGTTTGGTGGGGCCGTTGTGAAAGTGTTGGCAGGTTCTGCCACCTAACGAGAGGTGCTTGTCAGCGGCCCAGAGGCCACATGCATCACCGATGCCTTGATGGAGGATGATGGCACTGCGGAGGAGCCCAATTTGTTAGCGTGATGAATTGCCTCCCCGCTACACAACACATCCAGAGGGATGTTTGTTTTTGTGTGTTCAGCCGCGCGTGATACGCATCAACAGAGATGTTTAGAGCCCATTAAGGAGTGTTTGTTTAACTTTTGAACATGGGAGCGAGCGGGAGAGCTAAAGCGTAGCAGCAGCAGCGCACCGCCGCTGCTGCTCGTATCGCCTCAAATGCAGCCCCGTCAATTATGCATTATGCGCATGGGCGGCCATGTTGGGGTTTTTTCTGTCCCACCTTTTTGGACGGCACCACACACACACGCCTCCTCTCTGGGTTTGGCAGGCGTCCTCTAATGAGATTTAAAGTGCACTATCCTCCTGACAGCTTTAGAACCCGCTGTTCCAAATCCTCGCTCTTTATCGCTGCCTGGGACTCAGGAAGTGTGGTCCTGTACTCCCCTGACTTTCAAGCATGGCAGCAGAACAGTGCACACAAGCAATTCATCTCACTCGACTTTAGCGCTTTTTACCTTCACATTTAGCACCGTTTCCTTGACCTTCATTGGCCAACAGCTGGAAAATGTCCCCCCCATAGTTAGAAAAGTGTAAAGAGAAATAAATCATCTGGCCATGTTCGACCCGACTCTCACCCCCTAAAAAGATCATTCCAATTGAAATCAGAACTACAAATGGATCTTGATACAAAACACATTGTGGTATGAACTTGCAGCCTAAACCTGTGGTTCTCAAAGTGGGGTCCGGGGACCGCCAGGGGTCCTTGAGGGTGTTCCAGGCGGTCCCCAGCAAAAAGGGCCTATAATTTATTTTCACTATAATTCCATCCATAATAATAAGCAACACAGTGACAGAATGTATGACTGTTTCGGTCATGGGTTTCGCTTTCAACACTTATTCTGTAATAAAACGTCTTAAGCAAAAAGATTTTTTGAAAGATGATCCTGCCTCAGCCAGAGAGAGCATCGTTCTCAGATGCAGGTGTTGTGCATAATATGTCGAGCAGTGGGACACCAAGGTGGACAGCAGAAAACTCATACACAGATATCTCAAATACAACCACAAAGTGCTATGAACAGTGTGCAACAAAGCAAACTGAAATAGGAAGCATGGCAGCATTGGCATCCCTCAAACCTGATAGACCCTTCTCACGGGGGCCATTTTGTGTCGAAACGTTATGGTAAACACAGGTGCAAGCAAAACACGAATGAGGGTTTCGAACTTCCATGATTGGAATTTGGAAACGCTCATTAGTGTCTTGCTTGCACCTGTGTTTACCCTGCCTTTTCGACACAAACTGGCCCCCCGTGAAAAGGGTCTATTGCCAGCTGCATTCAAGTGGCCCTCCACTGCCCAGAGTTTTGTCACCGTCTCTCCTCTGCATTCATTCAGCATGCGGGTCCTCCGCTCTAACATTTCTTCCTGCTGTTCCTGTGGGATTTCACAGTTTAATGAAATGTCAGTCAAATAAGTGGTGTTATTTTCAGCCTCTATTCTACGTCTAACTAAGGCATTGAGGCATCCATGGTGCTGAAAATGCCTGCATCCATATATACTGGTGTGGACCCAGAGCACCTGGACGGTGTGGCGCGTTGGCGGATAAACTCTGCATCTCTTTCTGAGTGGAGGGGTCAAACCAGAGTGAGTCTCTCTAGAGGCCCAGATGCAGGGAAAGCAACAGCAGACTAAGAGTTCACAGTTTACATATTTATAAAGTATCCACTAAGGTCTTGAATGGCAAAAGAACCCAAGAAGAAACACTGAGTTACTTTTGTAACTGTCATTTTATTTCTTAGTTGAAAAGTTGCCAGAGATTTCTTTCCCCTGCTGGCAATAATTTTATTTTGAGGAACAAAATAGGAGTTTGATAGATAGACTATCTAATTGATTATGGAAATAACAGGCCTGGAATTAAGTTATTTTTAGGGCAAGGCCACTTTGGCTCGATAGATAGATCTCCAGGCATCCCCACTGCAGCTGCCCTGCGCTCCTGGCCAGCCCGTGGAGGAGGATGGGCCAGGAGGAGGAGAAATACGGAGGACAAATTTGAATGGCGCATCTTAAGCGTGTGTGTGTGTGTGTGTGTGTGTGTGTATAATTGGTGTGTGCATGCATTGGAGCAGTGTGACAAAGAAATATGGGGTTTTGTCGGTCCTGTACCTCTTAAAATATACAAATTTATTCTGGCATCGCAGCCAAAATGGAGGGCACCAAGGCCAAAACCAATTGTTATTAAGCTCTATTATTAAACAGTGTGATACAGCAGCTAAGATGGCTCAGACTGCAAAGTAAATCTGCAGCTTTTTCTTATGGGCACAACGGCCAGTTGGAAACGGCATGGGAGACTGCCTGTGTGGGTAGAAGGGGCATTATTACGGCCACTCTCCGGGGCATCCACGGCACTCTCCGGGGGGCATCCACGGCACTCTCCGGGGGGCATCCACGGCACTCTCCGGAGTATCCACGGGGGGCATCCACGGCACTCTCCGGAGTATCCACGGGGGGCATCCACGGCACTCTCCGGGGGGCATCCACGGCACTCTCCGGGGTATCCACGGGGGGCATCCACGGCACTCTCCGGGGGGCATCCACGGCACTCTCCGGGGTAGGGCTGCACAATATATCGTTTCAGCATCGTCATCGCAATGTGCACATGCGCAATAGTCACATCGCAGAGCATGCAATGTCAAGTAAGGCAAATTAACTCATAACATACATCTGTGACGTTCTAAGCTCTTTTCCTACTAACTATAGTACTTTTACTCACTTAGGATCCTGCAACTCACCCTGGGTGCGGCTAAAAACACACTCACTTCCTACTACGTCAACCGTGCACGTTACCCACTAGGCCATCTTCTTAAACAGGCAAGGCTTGATAGACCTATTTAAGACTTTTGGTGAAAATTCCTGTTTTTTTCATATCGCAATATATATCGCAGAAAAAAAAATATTGCAATGTCAGTTTTTTCCAATATCGTGCAGCCCTACTCCGGGGCATCCACGGCACTCTCTGGGGGGCATCCACGGCACTCTCCAGGGGCATCCACGGCACTCTCCGGGGGGCATCCACGGCACTCTCCCGGGGGCATCCACGGCACTCTCCAGGGGCATCCACGGCACTCTCCGGGGGGCATCCACGGCACTCTCCGGGGGGCATCCACGGCACTCTCCGGGGCATCCATTCACGGCACCGGCCTTCTGGGCTTTGTTATAATTCCTGCTCTGTCACAATTGGATTTCATTTTTGACGCAGCTGTCGTGTACTATTGACTTTCAAGGTTTACTTTGGCAATACACTTTGAAAATATATTGTGATTTCTCATGTCAGAAATTGTTATCGCAATATCAACAAATCAACCACACGTTTATGTCTGTGAAAGCAGAATCAGCCATTCTTAAACTGCAGCCGATCTTCTCTTGGGCCCAGGCCATCCAGGTTTAATTGCAGAGCTAAAATGCTCCCCACACCCCACTCCTCTGCAGAGATGCTATAGAAACGCTGGATAGAAGCTTCCCGCTGACACATCAGAGTGCGTCGTGCAGAGTGGAGCTGCTGCTGTGTCTGTCTGTCGAGCCACAGGCACTCTGATGTGACTGTTGTTCCATGACCGCCCAGCCTGCAGAAGATCCCATCCGGGCGAGCACCGACAGAAGGAGGCACGCGTCCTCCTCAAACAAACGCAAGGCTGTAATTGACGGCACTCCTTTGACTGCCTGTGCCAGTGTGTGTGCCTGCCTTTGACTGCCTGTGCCAGTGTGTGTGCCTGCCTTTGACTGCCTGTGCCAGTGTGTGTGCCTGCCTTTGACTGCCTGTGCCAGTGTGTGTGCCTGCCTTTGACTGCCTGTGCCAGTGTGTGTGCCTGCCTTTGACTGCCTGTGCCAGTGTGTGTGCTTGCCTTTGACTGCCTGTGCCAGTGTGTGTGCCTGCCTTTGACTGCCTGTGCCAGTGTGTGTGCCTGCCTTTGACTGCCTGTGCCAGTGTGTGTGCCTGCCTTTGACTGCCTGTGCCAGTGTGTGTGCCTGCCTTTGACTGCCTGTGCCAGTGTGTGTGTGTGCCTGCCTTTGACTGCCTGTGCCAGTGTGTGTGTGTGCCTGCCTTTGACTGCCTGTGCCAGTGTGTGTGCCTGCGCGCGTCTCAGTAAACTCAGAGATTCCAGGCTGGGAGTGTTGGTCTGAGTCTATTGGGGCGTAGTCCACTGGTCTTTCTTGCCCTGTTGCCAGTTAGGTTCAGACTTCACCCTGAGTGGATACTGGCCTCCCTCAACGGTTCAACCTAGGGATGCACCGATGTGAAAATTCTGGCCGATAACCGATATTAACATTGCTGTTATGGCCGATAACAGATATTTACCGATGTCGCTATGATCTCTATAAAAATACCTTTCTGTGATAATAAAATGTTGTACATACTGAAAAACACATGTAAACACTGTGAATTTGAAAAATGAATGTCTTTCTTTATTTTCCAAAACATTTGGAAAACCCCCGAAATCATAGATTTACTACAATGTTTCCTCTCAATGTGAAAATTTTGGCTCATACCGATAACCGATATTAACATTGCATCATCGGACCGATGCCGATATGTTAAAAAATGACTTAACATCTGCCGATACCGATATGATTGCCTATATATCGTGCATACCTAGTTCAACCACCCCCCCCCCCCTTCCGGCCTCGTACTGACAGGCAGCATGCAGCTCTGTGGGTGAGCAGCACACCTGCATGAGATGCAGAGTGGAGGAGACAGGAGGAGTGGAAGAGACAGTGGTGTGCGGGTGGTTGGAGGCGGAGAGGCAGAGAGAAGAAATTAATGCCTGCCAGGCATCCAATCTGAGGGAGGCTGTGGTTGGGGAGCCAAAGAAATTTCATTGTTCAAAGAAAACACATTATCAGTTAGTTTGTTTGTGTGTGTGCACGCGTGTGTGTTATTTTTTGTTCAGGGAGGATGGGGATGAGTTATTTTGTCGGTCTCGGCCTCAAGTTAAATTGAATTCCTTGTATGGCTGATAGACTACTTAAAGTAGAGCTCGTTTAATAAGATCAACTGCTTAAAGCGTCTCTACTGAATAGTTCAAATAGCTCAACTCAGCTTATTCTTGAGTCATTTTTCTCCGTTCAATTTAATCCACCACAGACTCCCCAGCAACTCCCTGGAAATGCACTGTTTAGCATTAGCGGCAAAGCCAAGTGGAGAGATGAGCGCCGGCTTCATCAACTACTGTACATCTCAAATCGGAGGTTATTGTGACGGTCAGGCAGGTGGAGACTCTCACTGTGCCTGGTGCAACAACGACTGTCTGATTTATTTTGCTATATTCTCTGACCACTGCGTGTTTCACGTTGAGATTGGCTCGCTCAGTTGCAGGCCTGATTGTCGATAGGCCCACTGGCATCTTCCCCAGCAAGATGATTGGCCAGCTGTCTGTAATTGGCACCTCTTGAATGCCTTGTTGTGTTCTGTTGTCATTTAGATTCTGTTATGTCTTTGTTGTAATCTTGTTTTGTTTTTGTTTGATTGTTTCCCCCCCGGTCATTTTAAACAGGTTCACCCGAAAATGAAAACTCTGTCATACTAATAACAACAATACTACTACTACCACTATTCATACTCATAATCATAAGCGCTTCACATATCGGGGGAGGGGGGACTCACCTCATCCTCCACCGTGCTGTAGCACCCACCTGGGTGATGCACAGTTTGTGCCTGAACGCTCACAAGTACAACACATCAGACATCAGCTGACCGCTAGCCATCTACTACTCACTGTCATAGCAGTGGAAACACAGGTGACGTTTAAGCAATAGATCACTTCAGGCCGTCATATAAAATGAGCATATATCACGGCCTGAAGTGAGCTATTGCGTTGTTTATAACGTGACTATATTTATAACTTTTATAACGTACTCCAGTTTCCGGTTTATAATTTGGGTCTGCAGCCGAGTATAACAAAGGAAATGGCAAGCTGCAACAATAAGTCACGTTAAACCGGACCTTGTACCCACAATTATTTTTTTTACAGTGGGGCATTCAAAAATAAGGTGCATAGGCTGCTGGGGGCGGGTTGTTATGGTTGATTACTTCCTAGAGCTACAGAGTTGACATCTTGCTACGCTAAATAAATAGATTTGATCATAGTTGACAGTTTGTCTCACGTTGCTTCTTTTGGAATGTAACGACAGTTAGCTAGCTAACTTTGGCTAATGCTTGTGCTAATGTTAGTTAATATTAATGTTTTCATTTCGGTAGGCAGCTAGCGAACAGCTAGCGAACGCTAGCGAAAATGACAACGCGATTTAAACAAATCAGCAATTTGTTTCTGAACTTTCTGTTTTGATTGTTTTATTTCCCCACCTATGTTATCAGTCATTTGTTTATGAACGTTCTGTCTTGATTTTTTTTATTTCAATGCTGCTTCCCCCCCAAAATCAATTCACTTCAATCTTTTGTCACTGTGCAAATAAACGGAATAACCCCCCCCCCCCCCCCCCCCCCCACACACACACACAATTCCTGCTGCAGATGCTGCCATTGTTGAGGCATTGTGCTTGTGTTCATCCTCATCGTCCCATTGAGGTGACTTCCTCGGTGCAGCCGAGCCACTGGCAAGCATTATGCTGTGAGGTCACAGCCTTGGTCCAGGCTGCCGGAACAGCTGACAGCCAGGCAAGGGCATGGCTGCTGTCCTAGGGCACTGGAGACAGCCAGACGCATGCAGGAGTAGTAGAAGGGAGGAGTGGGTGGAAGAGGGCAGAGGATGAGGAGTGATAGATGGAAGAATGGAGTGGTGTCTGTCAGAGTGACAGAGTGACAGCTGGAATAGGTTGTCATTCTGTGACAGCAGCGAGGAAGACGAGCCTGTCAGGGTGCCTGACGCCTGTCACACTGTGTGTCATCTCGGTTATCAAGTAGAGCAGCTGGCAGCTCATCTGGGCAGGCCAGGCCCACTACGAGAAGGAACCAAAGAGTCCAGGTCGGAGCCCATGAGAGGCCGAGGCGGGTGATGATGGTGGTAGGATCATCCCCGTGGAGATGAGATCAAAGTACAACAGGAGATGTTTGTGGAGAATGTTCCATTGCCTCAGGGCTCATCTTGGCCCATCTCTCACACTCTGCTTGGGGCCTAAGGGTCACCTTTGAGGTGCCTCTGCTCAAGTGAGAAGAAATCAAAGGGAGTTGTTAATAATACAGT
This sequence comes from Poromitra crassiceps, assembly GCF_964638095.1. Lineage (NCBI taxonomy): Eukaryota > Metazoa > Chordata > Actinopteri > Beryciformes > Melamphaidae > Poromitra > Poromitra crassiceps. The sequence goes on along the minus strand of NC_139643.1, from coordinate 37,215,132 downwards.
TCAGCGTTTCCTCTAGGATTTTTTATTTATTTAATTTTTTGCAGCGGGGGAAGGGTTTTGTTGTACCTGGGTCGTGCACGTGTAATACGCTGGCGGTCGGAGAATTGCAGAGATGTACTTTTCTTTCTATAACAGTATGTGCTTTGAGTTTGCACCATTTATTTCTCTCTCTAAATAATGTTATTTAACCCTTGTACCCTGCTGCCGCGGAATCCTCAATTTAATCCTGGTCCATCTGATGGACCTTAACGAGAATACTGTACTAATTTATAAATATTAATTTAAATTTTTAAATTTTTGACTGTTTATAATTCATTGGTAACTTCTTCCCTAATACCTCATACCAACATTTCATACCTATTCGAATTTTAACCCCTCAAATGCCAGTGTACAGTAAGTACAGTAAAAAAAAAAAAAGTACATAAAAAAAAAAAAGTTTTTTTTTTCCATTTCCATAAAGACAAACTGGCTTTGGGTCTGATATTATGGGCAAGTTGGGGTGTTTTACAAAAGTCACCACTGCAAGATGCCTAGTATCAAAGATTCGCAGGCATGATGTCACAATAGCTATGACATCACTAGCCTATGACATCATCAGTGATGTCATGAGATTATTTTTTGTCAATATGTCACTGATGACATTACTGATGATGTCACAGACATTGTGACATCATCAGTGGGTTTTTGTATTTTTTGTGATTTTTTGTAAAAATAGTATTTTTTCATATTTTGAGCCAAAAATCCAAAAAGCGCATGTTTTGGACTACCAGCCATTTTCCCCAAAAAACACAAACGAGCTTTAGTCCAGCATCTATCCTGGTCTAAAGGCTTCAAATCAGTAGTGTGGACTGTCAAATTCAGTTTTATAATATTTTCCCATCTTTGGCATAGGAATCAGTTTTTTTTACATTTCATGTAAACTGTATGGAATTGATTGCTATGCCAAAACTGGGGGAATATGGGAAAAAAAAAAAAAAAAGTAGAAACTACAATTTTAACCCCTTGAGTCAAGGTGAGATGTGTAACATCAAGGAAATAATGATTTTTTGAAAAATTAGCTGGAAGTCAAAAAAAAAAGTTCTTTTTGTGCAAAATTAACATTGAAATCAATGGGACAACTATGCAATGGACTTTGAGACCATGTAACTCCCCCAAAATTTCTACCAACTCCAAGGTTAGATATTAAGGTCAAAGTTCAAGGTATTTGGTCCAGGATGCCCGCTGAAATAAATTAATTTTGTAAAAATTTGCTGGGAGTACCAATAGAGTGGTTTCAATGGAAGTCAATGGGTCCATCAGATGGACCAGGAGTAAATTGAGGAGTATTTTTGAAAATAGGTCTTAGGATCGTATAAAAATGATAACTATGATTGATTTTTGTCAAATACCCCCAAAAAAATACCTAGCCTTAGTTTTAGACCATATACTCAAAAAATGTGGAAACGCCCCATACGCGAATGCAGGAAAAGTCCATCAGATGGACTAGGAGGGTACAAGTTAATGTAATGTTTGTTTGTAGCGTCTGTAACTTTGTGCTGCTTTTTCTTTGCCAGGTCGCCCGAACAGTTATTTCAGTTATACTTCAGTGACGTTACTCTCCTAGAACATTTGCATATATCCATCTTAAGATGCAGTCAGTCAAAAGGTTTGATACACATTATTTTTCATTTTTTCTACCATTTAGAATGATAGTAAAGACATCACAACTAGAATAATGCCGTGACCAAAGAAGTAGGGGTGGGATGTCTGCATCGATCATCGATGCACCGTTTCAATGATCAACGATCCAATAGCATCGATGCGCAGTGAAAACATCGATATAAAACGCCATGACACCATAAGAAATCAACATGATTTCTGTTATTTTATTTTGAAATTGCACGCCACGTCTGCGTCACCATTTCTGCCCAAGCGCACCTCTTTCCGCATACAAACAATGCGAGCAGCGAGCGCAAAGCACGCAAGAAAAAGAGGGAGAGGATATTCGCTCCCGTCTCAGATATAAATCAATGCATATAGTCTAATGCAGCGCCGGGGGGCAAGATTTAGCAGCGGGGGGCCGCTGCTGCTAAATGTATATTATAGAGGAAACCCTGCAGTTCATTTGAGGAGCAGGTTTGTGGGTTATTTTCTTTATTTTTACCAAATGACCCATATTTGATTTGTCCAAACTTAAAGGGACAGCTCACCCTAAAATCCAAAATACACATTTTTCCTCTCGCCCGTAGTGCTATTTATCCATCTATATCGTTAGTTGCCTGGGTTTTGGAGATATCGACAGTAGAGATGGCTGCCTTCTCTCCAATATAATGGAACTGGATGGCACTCGGCTTGTGGTGCTCGAAGCACCAAAAACCCGGTTACTCAAGATAATGCACAGACTTTGTTGTGAATGTGAGCAGTTTCATGTAGGAACTATTTTATTTTATTTTATTTTCGCCCGCTAGCTTGCAGCTAGCGGGTGTAGTTCGGTCAAAAGAAAAGAGTTCCTACATGAAACTGCTCATAACAAGGTCTGTGGATTATATTGAGTAACGGGGTCATGATTTCTGGAAAGTGACAATGCTGTTGAGCTTTTCAAATTTCGTTGGCACTTTTGTTGAGCACCACAAGCCGAGTGCCATCCAGTTCCATTGTATTGGAGAGAAGGCAGAAACTCTGCAGCCGATATCTCCAAAACTCAGGCAACTAACACAAAACAATATAGATGGATAAATAGCACTGCAGGTGAGAGGAAATATATGTATTTTGGATTTTAGGGTGAGCTGTCCCTTTAAGCTCTAATGCCATTGTCCAAGTGTACAAAATAACTATTTTGGAAGATGTTTTCCCTTCCCTGTCAACTCCTCCCACTAGGTAATTTCATCATGTGCGCCTCTTGCATTGACGTCTACACAGCTGATCCTGTCGTCGTGCTTCCCTGCATGAAATGTCTGTTGAGGAGGAATTGGTAGACAAGAAGGAGATTGAAATTAATCACCCGCAATAAATTAATCAAGAGAGTTCAGACGTGCCCCTAGAAAATCCATTAGAGAGCACTTAATATCCAATTTGAATGTATTGTTTGATTTTAATCCCCGCAAGGATATAGCCTGCTTTTTTTTTAAAGCGGTGTCTGAACTAACCTGCTGTACAGAATCATTAATCTCTTTTAAGATGATTCTCATTAAACTGTCTTGGAATAGTTCAGGTTTAATCCAAGTAAAAAAATGTTGCTTAATTTTAAATGGCTGTGTTTTTGTCCCTTTTTTTAATTGGCAAGGAAATTGGAGCATCACCAACACTTGCTTGGTCATGTTTTGGTAAATTAATGTTTCATACGTTTCATAGCATAGATTATGAAAAATAAACAAGTAATATTTTGACCACGTTTACATTGCTAATTTATTAAAAAAAGAAAGGGAAAAAAATCGAAATCTAATGGGATGGCTGCTTTTACTTGAGCTCAAATTTGTATTTTTATTTCAAATTTGAGCCTTCCACTATTATCTCCGTGCAGCTCAAAGTGGCAGAAGGCAGAGTACAATGCGAGTGCTTCTAGGTGAGGACAGGCATTGTTGGCAGCAGATTAGCTGCTGCTATAAAAGTGTAAGGAGTGCTGGAGCCTGGAGAGTAGTCTGAGTCGTGTGTCTCCAGGCTGTACCGCAGCAGGCATCATTGCTCTTGCAGGCCATTAGGTAAACTGCTTCTTGTTTCGGCTTCAAGAGACCTCTGATTTTACAAGAAAGCCTGTCCAATTCTAACGAAAGGTAATAGTTATATCGCCGCTTTTTTTCACCTTATTCATTATTGGACAGGTCAGTGAATAATCAATTCTTAATAATACAGTGGCGGCCAAAAAGGCCTTTTGATGAAGAGCAGGGTGTAGTTTATAGAGGCAGTGGAAGGTGTGGAACCCTATATTAAAAGCCTGCCATTTACTTTTCTTTTGAATATTTATTAGAATGTTCTTGTCATTATTCTTTAGTAATATAAGGTCAATGGTTACAACTGGTGGTTTGAATGGCAAGAGGGGTGACAAAAGTCTTACTATCAAACGCCAACAACACCTTCCTTTTTGATGTAGTCTGTACACCACAGAAAACGCCTTAAGGGGAACACGCCTACATACACCGACATAAAGAATCTATCATTTCCCCTGAGAAACAAACTCACCTACAGCTGCATGAATTAAATGCTGCACTTTTATTTCTGTGCATAGTTCTGGAATTAATTGGTATACTAGATTAACAGTATTATTTAACGCACCAGAACGAAGTGCCCGTTTTATCTCCAGGGGCATAGTGGAGGGTAAACGCAAGTATCAGAATCAGAATCAGAAAGACTTTAATGATCCCCGGGGGGAAATTGGGACAAGTTACAGTTGCTCGTTCACATAACACACATAGCATGAAATAAAATACACAGTAGTAATGCGATAGTAAAATAAGCAGAATAAGAAGAAAGAACACACAAGTAAATGCAGTTTGCCCACCTCTTTGAGATGAGGTAGACACTAGACAGAGAGTTTACTCACCTATTTTCAGATCAACTGTATCAGTCAATGACGAGATACAAGGTGGGTAAACTACTCGCCTTGGACAGTTTACCCACCTCTGTATTTACGCCCCTGCTTATCTCTGTATAAAACGTGATGTCACTGGGTTAAACTGGGGGCAGGGCGTTTCATTACTAGCATTACATAGCATAATTTATTGACTGATTGATTCGACTTCTACCTAAGTTTTCTTATGACTATTACAATATCAATTTCAAATGTCAAACCATCTATTCTCGTGCAGAAGGTTCATGCTGGATCACAGTAACATCATGTGTCACAATGACCTTAGGCCCTTCTGGTGACACAAACCTTCATGTCTTCATATGTGAAGACACAAAATCAGAGTTACACTACTGTTAAGTAATAATAATTGCTTTAAATTGTTAAAAAGAAGCACGAAGATGCATTGGCTACGTTGTGACGTTCTCGTTCCACTCTCACAGTCTGCTCGTGCAGCGTTTCAGTCTGCAGAGACATGATAACCTCTACCTGCTCACTCTGCCTTTCATTGTGCCTCCTCTCCATCCAGCCCGGTCTTCAGAACAGATTTGCTGAAATTAATAAATAAAATGTTTTTTTTTTCTTCCTCCCAAGCCAATGGAATTCAATTTAACGTGTCCTTGAGACGGGTAGCACCGCAAAAGAGGACGTGATTTTCCTTCCAATTGCTAATCAGTGTCCCAAGTTCCGTAATCCCTCTTGTCTCCCCTGATTCCTCCCCAGTTCCCCTCCCAACCGCAGGACAGACTGACCCTGTTGATTGGCAGGTTTCGTCTCTGCCTTCCACTGATAGCCTGGAAACGGCTTTCATTCTCAGAAGCTCTTATTTTTATTGATCTCACTTTTGCCAGGCTGTTTTTTCCCTGCTGGGGGAAAGTAATCGCTTTGGTAAAACCATCCTCAAAACTCATTCTGTTTCGCTCAGTCTGCCCTCCAGCCCGCCCCCCAGCCATTTCCAGAAATGGCAAAGACCACGGGCCAATCAGGGGTCCCTGCCTCGTAGGTTGACGACGTAACCGGCCAATCGGGGACACCGCTGGCAAAATAGTAATGGCGGCTCCCGAAAGCAACGAGCGGTAACGTTAACGTTATAGGAGAGTAAACGCAGCCCTCAGTGCAGTTGTTGCAGAAATAGACTCAATAACAAGTTACAACAATTAAACAAGGACAAGAGTATGCACCAGTGGAGTTCCTCAGTGATGAGACGTTTTTGCCGTTCTTCCGGATTTGGATTGGATTTGGCGACACTGATTGGCTAAAGGAGTTGTCTCTGAAGGCACGTACTCCCGCCCACTGAATTCGATGTGAGTGGCTGGGAGGCCAGACTGATATGTAGAGTGAAACAGGAAGTGAGATCACATTATGAGGATGTTTTTTTTTGACCAGGCTAGGAAAGTCAGCCAAGCAGCAGCTTGGCAGTGCAACTCGAAACCCTTCTCCGAGTCAACCCCGATATGGTTGTCATGGCGATAGCAACATGTCCCATCCATCTCCTTGGTACCCTGCTATTTCTCCCACCCACCCTGCTTGGAGGGAGGGAGAGACAATAGACCCTTTTCACGGTGTCCATTTTGTGTCTACAAGGCAGGATAAACACAGGTGTATCAAAACATGAATTAGGTTTTCCAACTTCCAGTCCATTTAGGTGTTGCAGTGCTGGGGCCCTAATTAGTGAGTTGGTGCACCTGTGTTTATCCTGCATTTTAGACACAAAATGGCAGCTGTGAAAAGGGTCTATCGGTCAACGTTGTCCTCATTTACCTGCACCGTCAATCCACCATTTGCACACATTGATTCTCCTCCCTAATCTTCTGTGAATGGGGAAAAAGCGGTTTTGTCGGGAGGACAAAAGCTGCTTGTGTGCGAGCGTCTTGCTGCAGCAGAGTCTTCAGAGATGAGCATGGCGAAGCAAACGCCACAGATTGTCTGGACTTAAGCCCCAGTCATCATTACTGTCACCCCAAGATGCTGCTCCACATCTGGGGACCACAGGGACGCTATGCGCCCTGGCTCCACGTACACCATTTTGCACTTTCTCTTTGCCTTTTGATTGAACTGCTGCTAGACCTGCTCCATTCACGCAGAGAACAATTTGAAGTGGGAATCTATAATAAAAAGGCTGTTTGCATGCACAGTTGATTCTGTGCAGAAACTCAAAAGTGAGTTGCCGTCATTGTTTGGACCCATGCACCAAGAAATTGATAAGTTTTGGAGGTGTGAAGTTTGCACGGAGTAAAGGGGAATCAAGATGGGGTTTGCCGCTGCTTAAAGCGGAACTAACCCCCCAGATTTCTGGCAAAACGGCATTCTGCCTCATTTGAAAAAACAAGGAAAGAGGCAGAAGAGCGTCTCCTCTTGTCCCACTATACTCTTTGGCTGTGTTCAGACCCGAATTAGAAACCGGAAACCGGATATGTTATAAATATAGTCACGTTATAAACAACTAACCAACACCGGTGGTCCTTATGGAAACAGTGTTGCTCGAAATGGTTAAAAGTTATATCAGTTTGGTCATTCAGTGGCGTTTTACTGCCATGTAAAGTAACTAATGTTAGCCGCTAGCATTAGCCACAGTAGCCGACTACTACCCATAATGCATATTACGTTATCCCAGCACCCGATCAGCTCACACTACATTTAATGCATAAAATAAAGCTGATATACAATTGATTCACTTTAAACAGTACCCCAAAAGTGAGGCTGTTCACAACAGAGCCATACGATACTTTTTGGGCGTACATAAGTTTGTACCAATCCTGGCTGTCACGGGTGATATGGGGTGGGAGCCTAATGAGGTACGTTGGAGTATGTGTATGATGCGACTTTGGAATAGGATACTGGGACTGAATACCAACAGAATCTCTAGAAAGGTCTTTGAGTGGGATATGATGGTAAACGGAGCATGGGCTAGGGACATGCATGATGTCCTTCTAAGAGCTGGGTTGGAAGATGTTTTTCACAGAAAGCAACTCATAGTTATTAGTGTAGTGAAAGACATTATTTTTCAGAAAGTAAAGGATAAATGGGCATCAGATATATGTTACAAACCAAAACGTCGCACCTTCTGTGAAATAAAGCATGTGTACGGCACAGAGAATTATGTTTTGTATAATCTGTCTAAGAAAAAGCGCTCTCTGTGCTCAAATCAGAGCTGGCATACTTGGCCTTCATATTGAGACAGGCCGATTTGTGGGCACTGCTGAGGAGGATAGACTGTGCAGTCTGTGTGAACTTAAGGAAGTTGAAAACGAAACACACTTTGTATTCTATTGTCCCTTCTATAATACTATCAGGCAGAGTTTTTTTAATAAGGTAGACAAAGAAAATGAATTTGTGTGGTTGGAAGACTCTGAAAAATTCATACGGCTCTTCCAATATGAAACTTTTGCATTTGCCACTTTCTTAGAAAAGGCTTGGTTGATGAGGAGGAATGAAATGTATAGATAAAATAAGAAAAACAAAATGTATATATTTTGTGTAACTGTGTCATATAATCCCATGTGGGATGGGCCACAATGTGGCATGACACGCAAATAAAATAATTATTCATTCATTAATTCATTCATTAATTCATTCATTCATTATTCATACACCATGCGCAAATACCACCGTGACGTAAAAAAAAAAAGCAGGTTTGAACCCATAGAGGGAATTCTTCACACACCACCCCAAAAGCCATATATATTGTTTAAAAGCTGGAAAAAAGTGTTTTGGGGGTTAGTTTAGTTACACTTTAAGAAACTGTGAAGAGTCCCATCTCTTTGCCGTATTCTGTACAGTGTTTCATGGAGGCAGTTAAAGTTCCCGAACTGATGCATCGCCCTCCAGGGCCAGGAGGGGGGGCGTGTGTGTGGGGGGGGGCAGGGAAGCAGGAGCCTGTCCTTGGCTGACCAACATGGAGGCCAAGCTGTCACGGCTAAATCCTCTTGAACAATGAAAGATGAAGAAGAGGGAAGACATCCTGAGGCTCTGCGCTGACTGTGCAGCTCCTTTTGTTGAATTGTCGCTCACTCCGTCGAGTCTGTTCGTACATCTGCTCCGAGTCACCGAAGGGCCAGTTTCCTGAAGGGCTTTTTGGGTCACATCTCGTTTGGGCGCTTTCTCCCTGCTGTTCTTCTCACACTAGCTTGGCCCACACACACTTTACTGAAAGCTGATAGTTGGTACTTTGTGCTTCATTGAAAGCTGATAGTTGGTACTTTGTGCTTCATTGAAAGCTGATAGTTGGTACTTTGTGCTTCATTGAAAGGCACGAAACATGAGATGGACGTTTTTTCAGAGGGCCCTTTCTTTGTAAAACATGCATATTGTGTACTAACTTCTGGTATAACTAAGGGTTTCCGTGCTGGAGACTTTTATTTGCCAAAAAATAAATATGAACTTTTTTCTCTTTTTTTATGTTGGGGAAGTTCATTTTATATCAAAGTGTTAAGTCCCTTAAAGTGTCCCTGAAGATATAGCAGCAGTCATTAATTTTCTACATTAGTCTCTACTCTCTAGTAGACCCCCAACACAACCCCTCCAGCCTAATGATGCCACTGGTTGATGGAGTACAAAGAATTCTCCTCTGGCTGTAAACATTTTGAGCACACTTCTTCATGTCTCGTGGAATAGGTTTATTGCTTATGACAGTTATTTTTACTTTTATCCTCTTGTTGCTGCTCTGTTTGTGACAAGCACCCCTGTTCCCCCGCCTCCACCTGCTCCCTCCGGGCCTTTTGCAGCTCAACGCCGAAATCAAAGCCTGTGATGAGGAAGGCTTGTGGCGGTGTTCTTCTTCTTCCCCTCCAAAAGTGTTTCATCTCCAGCTGTGACCTTCAAAGCAGGTTTCCTTTTGAATCCGAGATGCCACTCTTAGTGAGATCAATGGAGACGCTTCACACACTTAAGGAATGAATCCCACTCTGATGATGGCACCCCTCCATTAAACGTGCACCCAAAGCTTCATCGCAATACATGAAGACTCATTACGCACTTGATATGGTTTCACTCAGGAGGAGAGATAATAAGTGACCTCAGACGTCTACATTTCCATTTCAATATAGCTCCCGCATTTTAGCAATTACCACAGCCATTAGAATTTAATTTACCCTGACTACTCGTCTTGACCTTGAGACACACTTCCTGCCTCCCATTGGCAAAGTGACTGAGGTTCTCTCTTTCTCTCTGTTGTTCTCCTCAATTCCTCATTTGCCACTTTGCTTGCTTGCTTTCGTGGCCCGTCTCTGTTCTCTTCCCAAGAGCACGTCTTTGTAAGTTACCAAGCAAGTCTTTTTTTTTTTCTTCTCAAACTGTGATCTAAGTCCCATCTGGTCCTCCTCCAGCTCCCCGGAGTTTGTTTGAAGCCAGACGAAGTCTCGGAGGCCCAGGTCTGTCACCTGTCATCCCAGTGGCTTTCAAAGCCACATAACAACCTTAACAAGCCTCCACTGATGAAAACCACGTCTTATTAAGCCTTCATGCCTTAATACATGTACAGATGTCTGGGTGTGTGTGTGTGCGGTTTCTTTTTTCTTTCAAGCTGGGTTTTGTGTATCTCCTGACTTTGATTGTACACGTACACTGCCACATTTTGTGCCCCCCCCCAAACCAGTAACAATCAATTAATCAATCAATCAAGCTTTATTGACCGACTCAGGTCCATGGGAAATGCATAGAAAGAGACACAAGACAGTTTGAGTGGCAACAAGGTTGTAGAGGAAGATTCTATTGAATTTTTAATTTTTATATTTTATTAAGTAAGGCTGTCACTGTGTAGTCATTCTTTCGGCACATTGTCTGATTCCTCCGATTCCCCTGCAGATAGACTGGCAAAATCATCCTTCTCTTCTTCATGAGGCTTTTTCAGCTATTGTCTGTTTGCTTTTAAAATGGCATTTTGAAAGGCTTAATATTTTTGGAATTTGTGTTGTGATAAAAAAATAATGGGAAGATGGACCTGCAAATGTCATGCAGAGTTCTCCAGAATGACCGTGTTGGCATTTCCCACTTGTATGTGTTTTTAGAATTGATGTTATCTATTTCACCTCATATAACCCATGTGGATCCCCTAAAGGCAGAGGTCTTTTCAGACTGCTTCCCAAACTCCCAGAGAACGTGTAGAGCTTCACCTAGCTTTTATGCTTGTTTGTACACTGTAATATTGTGTGCAAAATGGCTACTTAATAGTTTAGGTGTCACTTGATTGAGTTTATGACTTTTTTTCTATTTCCAATATTGTCTAGGTGACTCAGCAGCACAGCAGTAATGTCTGATTGCCTCGCCTGCTATCTTGGTGCTGTTTGAGAGTGTCTTGCTATGGCGCTGGTCTGTTTCTGTGTGGTATGTTGGGAATGTTTTGAGAAAGGACTTTTATGAAGACTTGCCCTTCTGTGGGAAGGAGTTGGTTCGTTGCTATGGTTGCTATGCATGCTTGCTATATTTGTACACGGCACCAAACTGCGTTGTTGTGGGTGAAACGACAATTTACCGTAGTTATTTTTGCTTTTCGGTATATATAGCCTACAGCTACAGTTGATGCAGTTGATTTCTTATTTGAATATGAGAAGTTCATCTGGCTGGCAGAGTCCTTGTTCAATGGCGCTTTATAGTGGATCACAGATCGGGCATTTAGATGACAAACATCCCAATATTCTCTCACTGAATGGATGAGTTATAGGCAATAGTTGGGGATGGTTGGTTCAACCCGATTGACATTTCATTCAGACTTGGGCAGATTGGGTCTGCTCTGGTCCAGCTTGAGGGTGTTCATTTAATTCAGATTATGAGTAAATGAATGAGCATCAATAATAGATCATAATGGATGCATCTTGGGCTAGTAGGAGGTGCTATGGATTGCTGTGGTTATACCTCTTTAAATTCCTGTCCAGTATATATGCCTAATGTTCCATGAATGCTGTTAATGCTGACGAAAGTCATGCTACTCTAACCTTAAAAAAAAAAGATGTCCTCTTGCTTGACATAATAGGCTGCAGTGAAATAGGTGCAAAGCATGTCTCTTTGTAGGATGCTGGTGGTTTTGCTTGTGACATTTGTCTTGCTATGGGCATGAGGATCATTCATTTGTGGGGGGGAAATCGGACAGAAGATTCTCCCCTTCTGGTTTTCTGGGCTGCAGTTCAATCAGGACGGGAGACTCTGGCCGAGAGTCATCTCTCTCTCTCTGTGTCTCTCTTCCTCTCTCTCTCTCTCTCTCTCTCTCTCTCTCACACAGACACACTCCCTCTCCCTGCATTTGCCGCAGCATAAAGCTGGTCTAATGTCATTAGGACACTCCCAGCCCAGGCTGGGCCCTGGTTTGATGGGCCCCGCCAGACAGAGGCAGAATTGGGCTGTGAATTAACCCCCCGGCACCCTCTCTCAGGCTGCCTGTAATGGGGTGCTGGATCTGTTTCCCCCCCCTGGCTGCGATTTGGGGATTAGCTACCCAGACAGAGAGAGAGAGCGCTGCGAAACACAGAGCCTCTGCTGCTCTCGCTCGCCACTCCAAAACCTATCAGGTATGCGGGGGAGAGAGAGAGTGTGGAGTTTTGTCCAGGATGAGTCCATTGTTTTATATATGTTCTCTTTGCCCGGAGCCCTGCTTTCCACTAAGATGCCACCACTAACGCCATAGATGCTTTATCTGACTTTTATCTTTGCTGAAGTTTCAAACTAAGCCAGATAAGGTCGACGGTTACGGTTGCGTGTTATTGGTTAGGTTGTGGTGTGAAAGATTGGATTTCTATTAATTTCCTGGGGGTCGGAGGAGCAGTGTTGTGGAGGGTTATTACTTTTAAAACGTATTCCGCTACAGATTACTGAATACATGCCCCTAAAATGTAATTTAATCTATTCCATTAGATTACTCTTATTAAGAATGTAACGACATATTCTATATACCTTGGATTGCTTTTGGAATACTTCAAAATCGTCTTGCTAAACCCATTAGTCTGGGTCACTCTGATTGTAGTTAACACTTGCTTACATGGATGGATTACTGAACCAAGAGCAGACATTGCCATTGTCTTGTGGTGTGTACCTGTGCAGGTGCATTGCGCACGCACAAGTTGTTGCACATTTTAGGGAAATGTGTGTCTCTGTCTCATATGAATTTTGGAGCAAATAAAACAAATAAATTAATCACTTGAAAAAATCTATTTTTAAAGACTATTCACAATACCACTAATTTAAACTGTAACTGTAATGGAATACAGTTATGCATATTTTGTATTCTAAATACACCCTGCTGGGGGAAATGTTCATACCATGGTGGTAATGACGGCTTGCCTGGGCATCCACCTTGATGATCTTCATAAGTTAGCACTGTGTCAGTGGTGACCATCATTTTTACATTCTTCTTTGTTGGTATCAGATGATCATCTCCATCCACATGTAGCTTATCCACTGGAGTGCCAGCCTCTTCGGTCAGAGTGATTATGTTTTGGCAAGGTCTTTTGTTCACTTACATCAGTGGCTTTCAAACTTTTTGTGCCCAAGGCACACCAACAGCCAAGCCGAAATCTCAAAGCACACGTTTTCATATCTATGCAAAATAGCCTGTAAATGCTTTTTATTTACTTTTTGTGGTTTTATTCTTCTGTTTTTATTATTTGAAACTATTGCTTGGTTTTATTTGGTTTCATTATTCGAACATATTGCTTTTACACTTAGTTCTTATACCTGGTTTTATTTATCTGTTTCTTTTATAGTTGGTCCTAGTATTTGAAACTGTCTTTTTTATTACCTTTTACAATTTTTTTAGCACTACTATATGTTAATTTAAGCACTTTCTGCATGTGTGTACTGTGTATGTATGTGTATATTCACTGTGATGATGTTGTGCTATGCAATGGAGTGGCTTGAAGCCCAAGACAAGTTTTCCCCTATGGGGACAATAAAGTATAATCCAATCTAAGCAGCCCAATTTAACCCCTGGTTGTCACAAAATCCCACAGCACACCTGGACTCGCCTCACGGCACCATGTGGGAACCACTGAGTTCCATCATACAGCTGGGAGGTCTGGACGGGCTTTCTCATAAAACTGTATTTCTCAAGCCGGGGGTCAGAGCCCCAAATGGGTCACGCAGCTGTTAATTGTGGGGCATCACATGGCAAGAGGGTAGGGCCATATGATTTCTGCAAAATGGAAAAAACGGACGGAATCTGATAATAAAAATGTAATCAACTGCAAAATATGGAATATTGCAGAATTTTCCATGATTTGGCTGAAATTGATAAAAGTAGGCCTAATTATCAAAATAAGAAGTAGATCTAATGATCGTAGTAACCTAAATTATTTCATAATTGTAAAATAGGCCTAGAGAAATGATTCTGTTTTTGATTGGGGTGTTTTGAGAGGGGGGGTCGGTCTTGCGTGGGACCCTTACTGCACCTCACAACTTAGATTTCACCTTGAGAAACATGTCGAAGAGGCTGTCTGAGAGAGCCAAGTCGTCAAAAGAAGAAAAAACATCGCTCCTAACCCCTAAATTAAAATAAAAATGGAAAAAAGTGAATTTGGAAAAATAATAAAACGGATTTGATATATGGCGCTACAAGAGGTATCTGGGACTACAATGACTCTGTTTAAGAGCCTCTGTTGTAAAGGATTTTGCTCCACGGTCTCTGAACAAAGATGCGCGTTTGGGAAACCCTGCCCTGAGTGATGAACAGTGCACACAGCTATTCTCCTTTCAGCCGCAAGCAATCCTTCATCTTTTGCAGTTTTGACGCGCCAAAGCGTGGAAGCCTCGCCTCGCCATGTCTGGCCTGATATTTAATTGGAGTAACAAAGGCTTATTGTCTTTCCTCTCCCGGAAATTACTGCAGCAATTTTAGCTCCCCAAATCAACGCCTTCTTCCTGCGGCCTCATTATGCATGCACAGTCACATTCACCATTATGATGGAGAGGCTTTCTCTGTGTTTTACAGTACGTCGGCAGGCCCCCCTGTACTGATCTGTGTATTTGCCGTCGCCGTGGTTACTAATTAGATTGCATGGATCATTAGAAGTTGCGACATTAAACAAGCGCTTCCCTGGTCTGCGTGTCGTCGGCCTGTGTTGGCTGTGTTGTCGCAGGCAGTCAAGCAGCCAAAGCTGAGGCAGGCCTTAAAGAGTGATTCAACACAGAACATGTTCCTGCACTGCTCTCCTTGGTTTGAATCTTTCAAGATAATGCTAGTTGCTGATGCAAAACACCAGATGTGACATCACTGATTGGGGTGTGGCCAGACCAGACGTGCAACATGCTGCGAAGTTTCAACCCCTAGAGAGCAGTGCAACAGTGATTTTCTGCCTTATGTGATTTAGGGTTGATTTGCTCTTTAAGCACAGAATCCAGCGACACTCTCTCTCTGTCTCTCCAGCTGCTACAACAGAGACCTGACATGGTTGTTGTTTCCAAGGTCTTTGAAGCAATCTTTTATTTTTTTTATTTTTTTTTAAACCAATAATAAGTAGAGACGTGTATGGGTTTCATACAGAGGGGAAAGCAAAATGAGCAATTAATATGGTTTATTGAAATTATTGGATGTCATTTGTTTTTAATGTTTAAAATGCCTATAACTGTTTACTAATCCATGCAAATGGCCCGCTAAAAAGCTTTTAATTGCTGACTCTTACTCCCCCACTCATCCACTGAATTACAGCAGATCTATGGTGGCATCTTTTGTGCGAGTGAGTAATGCGTTCTGTCACACGAGTTCACTCAAGTCGATACGATTTTAACTGAAGTTAATGTGGGTCTTACTACGAGCTCAGGGCTCAGCATTGTGCCATCAGTACGGCTCAGTCACAGCATCTCTATTCTCTACCCTTTCTCCAAACAAAAACCTATTGTTTTAACTTGAATTATTTTGTCACTTTTAGGACTTCTCTAGCTCCATCAAATCGTCCTTGTTGCTGTCGTAAAGTAGTCACTGTTGAGATGCTGTGAAATGAACTTCAGTTCATAGTAGAAGAGTAAGATGCTCCGGTACTGCATGTTACTGCTGATATAACTTGTAAACTTGTTACAGTTTAGCCTGTTGAGTTGTTGAATTTCAGAACTTTTTTTGTGTCAAATGCTGCAGTATTCCACGTTTTACAGTTGATTCCATTTTTATTGGTCAATGCGGATTTCATATGGCTCTACTTAGCTGTTAGCGATGGCTGCTCTGTCTCCCTCTCGGTAAGATGTTATATTATGTTCATGTTAACGTTATGCATTAACATTACTGTATATTTGCGCGAGTGTGGGAGAAGTCCCCCGCTAGTGTTGATGTCCAGTGTGATGTCAGAGAAATGCATTTGTTTATTTGCTGCGTCGCGTGTAACGTTAGATGAGGCACAGACACACACATAGACTTATAATCACACACTTTGTGGTTATGTAATTGCGCGTGATTGCGATTGGGATTTGATTAATCGAGTGTTAATGGAACTGACATGGAACTCAGAGAAATGTCAAGTACTTTTACGGATCTCAAGGGGAAGGTTGGGTCTCAAATACAGTCAAACTAGTTCAGCTCAAAGTTTATTCAAGCTTGGGATTTTTCTTTGTTCTTTCAGCCTCATTTAGAAATCCACCTATTTGGTTTTCTTCAAAACGGAAACATTGTGATTTAGTGAAGTGTCACATCAGCATATGTGTGTCCTGGGGGCTTGCGCGTGTTATTATGGATCCCACTGGCCTTGGGGGCAGAACACACCCTGCGCCCGTCCTACCCACCATTCAAGCACCGGGATTTGCCTGGAGCAAGCCAATACGCCCCAGTCACATTTTTGACAGCTCAGGCTCACCTAGTGAAAATCTCCCACACACACTCTCTGCATCCACGCAACATAATGATTTCATTAACCAACTGAATTCATCTTGATAGCTGACATTGAATTAAATGATGATCACGTTCACGTACGTTCCTTAATGTAACATGCAACGCTAACGTGGCTTCATTGGATCAATAATATCGCTCGACTGTAGCCCACCTGAAGCCACCTTTGTTCAATAATGCAAACCTTGTGAGTTCCTACACCATGTTGCAACCAATATTTACAACACTAACGTTAACGCGAGTTAGAAATAAATTGTAGTAGTAACTTAATTGTTTCTCTGTCGCCTTGATCGGATTTGTGCAGTGATCCCCACACCGCTGTAATAAAATTTGAAAGTAACGCCTGTCGCCTGGGCATTTGCACTGGCATCTGATGGGCAAACTCACAGATATTACTCTTCTTGAGGTTTATGCAGGTACACCTAGTCTCTTTTTTTCTCATGGGACTTTTGTTTGAGTTTTGCAATCAAATCGGATTTTCTGAAGAGAAAGATCATGTTTTAGACTAGAGCATATTGGGCTATTCATAGTAGCATTCCATTGCAGACAATCTGCATAGGCATTGGGCAAACTTGAGGAGATAATAATAACAATAATAATAATAATACATTTATTTTGTATACTGCTTTTCAATGAGCAAAGACACTGACAATAGGAGTCCACAGGAAACAAATACAAAACATGTAACAAGCAACAGATACAAATAATAAAACATTGAATCAGGGATACATGGAAAACATAAGGGAAAGAGCGTGTGGGAGGGACAAAGGCCAGGCAGATGAGAAGGGGGGGGAGGCATGGGTGGAACAGGTGGTTAAGGGGAGGGGAGGTTTTACGCTTGGGAGAACAGATAGGCTTTTAGTCTGGATTTGAAAATGAGATAATGCCTGCTATTTAGAACGTGAAAGGAAAAAAATGCATGGCCAGAATGCAGGACAGTAAGTTCAATTGAAGGTTAAAACCTGATTAACGCTCGTTACCGCTCCCCATTTTTCTCACACGGCTTGAGTCTTGCACTCAAGTCAAATTGTCTGAGGATAAACAGAATGGTTTAGACCAAGAGGGGTTCCCAACCTTTTCTGGCTTGTGACCCCATTTTGACGTCACAAAAATGTAGGGTCCCCCAGACATTCAAATTCCAACATCGATAATATCATCAATGACATCATCGGTGATGTCACATTGTAACAGTATGCTGACTTTTGACCTCAAAATTCTGACTTTAATCTGGCAATGGGATTCCCCATTTGAATTCCAGGGGACCCCAAGGTTGGGAACCAGCTGGTTAATGCAGAACAGGCTAGCGTAATGAAAATAACAGGTAATGTGACATTATATGACATGACACGTCCACCACCGCCTTGCCTCAAATAGGCTATCAAGATTGAGGCGAGATGAAAATACCTGTTGCGCTAACGGTCTGCACGGGCGCCTGCTTGGCCAATCCTGGCACCTGAATGCTGCGTTAGGGCGTGTTCCGCCCCCAAGGCCAGTGGGATCCATAATAACGCGGGGCTTGCATATTAAACGTTCACCTGGCCTCATTATTAGCTGGAGCTTCTGCGCTGTGAGAGCACCAGCCAAAGCCCCATAGAGGGGCCATAATAGTGAGGTGGAAGAGGCCAAAGCCCCATAGAGGGGCCATAATAGTGAGGTGGAAGAGGCCAAAGCCCCATAGAGGGGCCATAATAGTGAGGTGGAAGAGGCCAAAGCCCCATAGAGGGGCCATAATAGAGAGGTGGAAGAGGCCATACGAGTTGTGGATTTATGCCTGTTCAAAAGAACTCCCCTGGAGAAAAATCACAAACATTCCCTCGCCAGCATATGAAGAATGATGGAGAAAAAGAGGACTCCCCTCTGTCCCCGTTCCATTATCTCACAGCCATAGAACATGGAGCAGCAGAGGCAGCCATGTGTTATGGAATAATGATGAAGGGGCCGCAGTGATACAGAAGACAGTGTATAATTACCTAGTAGCCCTGGCACTCCATTCTGACCCCTCAGGATTGCACAGCCACAGTGGCAAAGTCCATTCATGCAGATATGGCAGCTTTGGGGCAGCAATAAAGTTGTGTTGTGCACTTGTGATGTTGCTGCCTGCTGCACTGTCTTAATGATTGTGGAGTTTACAGAGAGAGAGAGAGAGGATGGAAAGTGCTGCTCTGTATCTCTTCTTCCTGGAGTGGGCTGTTATCGAGCGCCTTGCCCGCTTGATGTTGGAGCCAATGAGGCGTGGATGTCTTAGCGGCTTTCTCCGCTGTCTCTTAGCGACTCCACAGTGCTGCATAGGAAAGCCATTGTGCTGATAGGCAGAGCAATAACAACTCTTTGTCCAGGGCCTCCAGGGGGAAACGATTGTATGTAGGCAGGGTAATTGTCCACAGCGGTGTTTTTAATATCCTGTGTTTATGGTTTCTTTTCTGGCCATCACAGGGTGGTAATGGAGCTTTATGGTTTCTTTTCTGGCCATCACAGGGTGGTAATGGAGCTTTCTCTCTCACAGCGCCCTGATCTCTCGTCTCACAGCAGCAGGTGGATGTTTGGTTGGAGAGAAAATGTTTTTTTCCCGGTGGCAGAAGGTCGTGGGCAGCATGTTGCCCTCGCTGCAGGATGTTCAGCCTGGAGCATCATCTCATCACATTAGGAGTTTTGATGTCTTTTTGTTTGTGCGTCCCCAAAATGTGCTGCGATCTGAAAGCATTTTAAGGTCTCGCTGCTAACATGCAACTTCAGGAGTTGAGCTTGAGCCCCTCCCTCCACAGGCAGCTTGAGCCCCTCCCTCCACAGGCAGAGCCCCTCCCTCCACAAGCAGAGCCCCTCCCTCCACAGGCAGAGCCCTTCCCTCCACAAGCAGAGCCCCTCCCTCCACAGGCAGAGCCCCTCCCTCCACAGGCAGCTTGAGCCCCTCCCTCCACAGGCAGACTCCCACTCAGGGCAAGCACACCCTCAAGGCTGAGTGAGGCGGAAGCATACATACATCTTAATTGCCTTCCTCAGTACGACGCGCTGATAGGAGGTAGACGAGTTGGAAAGTTGACAGTGAAGCTGTGTTGCTGGTCTTGATCCAAATCATGATGAAGCGTTCATGCGTGGGTTCTTTTGAGAGAGCCTTCAATAGAGAGCTCAGCCTGTGATGACAGGGATGGGTATATAGTTTTGTATTGATCCGATACCGGTGCAGAAATTATACTTTTAAAACGGTACCAGTGCCTGAACTGATACTTTTTCAAATTTAAAGCAGTTTGAAAGTGCATTTATTTATTTATTTATTTAAAGAGCACGCTCCAAACGATATTGTTGGTGAAGGTGCGTGCGGCGCCGGTTTTGGAGCAGCGGAGGGCAGATGGGTTGCTGTGGTTGCTGTGGTTTGTCCTTGGTGTTTGTGTTTTCTGATATCTCAGTGATTAGCCAGCCACCTGTTATGACAGCCAAGCTCTTTGTCTGCCAGTAATGGCTCCCTATCTGTGGGATTGACTGCTGCCTGCTTATTGGCCCTGGCTCTCCCAGTGCCTCTGCTATTCTGGCTGGATGGTAAGTTGGGTTTTGATAAAAGAAGCTTGTGTGCCCCAGTGGACTCCTTGGCTAAATGTGGAATCGGCATGCCTTTCATCCATTCCCTTTGATGCACACACTGCGGGTTAAAAATCAGTGACTACATGCTTTTGGATTTCATATCCCCCTCCCTAACTTTCAAACACGTTCGTACGTTATGATATTTTGTTGCCTTTGCATCACTCTTGTTTCAAAGATGTATGACATAATTCTCTCATCTCTATGCAGCGCTCGGCATAGAGGTTAGCGAAGGACTGGCTTGGTAAATGTGGCTGAGTGAGGAAAGGGAATGAGACTCTCTCTCCCCCTCTCTCAAAATGTGACAGACACACAGGGGCCAGTGGAGCAGATTCAAGAAAAAACGTTCACATCTGGAAAGAAGCCAAAATTGGCACTTTTGATAAAAACCTATCAAATACCATCAGTTAGAATATTTTATGAGGTCATGATGTCATAACTTGATGTCATAATATGTCATAATTTTATGATGTCATAATTTCTTCTTCTGTGGTGTTTTATGGCATAATGGCACCCTTTAATGTTGCATTACCGCCTCCTTCTGGATTTATTCATCCGCTGTTTCCCTACATTCTGTAAAACCCGATCGGTTCCCACTCAAATGAATCCTTCCTTTAACTCACCCTTGTCCTCTTCTACCTACTTCTTCTAATGACTTTCCGGCAGACTTCCGAGGCTCGCCGGGTCTTTCTGGTGGCCAAGAGATGTCCTCGTAGTCTGGCCCCACGTGTGTCGGATCTGGATCTGGATCCGCCTGAACCAAGTCCACTCCCTAGTCCCTACCACTAACACAAGTTATGAAGGACTTTGTGCTCTACCAAAACTGACTTAAAGGACAAATCAACAAATGTTCTGGCATTTGTAGCTTTATTACCGAAGATTGCATGGCAAACCTGGGACGTTTATCAGGAGCCTCAGCCAGTATCTACCAACAATAGATGATGCCGACATGAAGATCTTGGGAAAACTTTGTGGTCATGATGTATGACAGACAGATCCAGTTCAGCTGATGCTGTTGTTGATGCAAGGCTGGACATGTTTGCTTGGTAGCAGAGGACATACAAGGCCATCCTTCCTACTCAAGCTGCTCTACTCCAGCATGTAAATAAAGCATGCTGCCTACGCCTGAAAATTTAAATTTACGTGGAATAAATCTGGCACATGTACCATGTAATGTTATCCTAGGTT
The DNA here is from genome assembly GCF_964638095.1 of Poromitra crassiceps. NCBI lineage: Eukaryota > Metazoa > Chordata > Actinopteri > Beryciformes > Melamphaidae > Poromitra > Poromitra crassiceps. The sequence goes on along the minus strand of NC_139643.1, from coordinate 37,194,040 downwards.
TGAATCTGCCCCGGGACCTTTGTCACATGTTCCTCCCTGTCTCTCCCAATCTTTCCTGTTTATCTTCACGTTGAACAATCAAACGAAAAATGGCAAAAAATAATGTAAAAAGAGAGAGAAAGAGCACCATTAGTGATCTAATAGCGCTTTTTATTTCTTCGCTGCTGTGGAGCACAGACTCTGCATGGGCAGATGTGCCTGGTACGCTCAAGTATCTGCGTGCCAGCTGTGCAAGGTGAGTGTACCTGACAGAGCCTGAAGTTTTACACCACTTTAAGTGGATTTGCTGTCTACAGGGTCTCCTGCTTACATTGCCATATTCTTTCTCAGTTACTGCTGCCCACTGTGTCCAGGCGTCACCAAAAAGGCCCCAGTGCACACGCACAGTAAGTTCCATGCACCTGACCAGCTTCTTTCCCATTGTCAAACTCAATATTGGAGGATTCATTTTCAGTCACATTCGCTCTCATCTCGTCCATAATTTTATTGCATACAACCGTCTTTTCATCCTTTTGTCACATGAATCAAGCAGGGGAATCGTGAGTTGAGGGAGCTGTATTTAAACGCACGAACCCTTCCTATCTTCGCCATATTGCTTTGCACTGTAAGTGGCGATCCTTGATTAGATTTCTTGTATTGCCTTTGTGGTTGGTTAGTTTAATTTGATTTCTCATTCATCATTCACATAGACTGTCACATGAGGATCTGTTGCCATTGAAGTCATCATTTGTCAGCGTAACATATTCGTCAGAGGATTTTGTGAAGATTTTCCTTTGTGGCATCATATCGTTTTACAGTGCGAATGATGATTGCTCCATTCGTAACTTTTGCTCATGAAAATGGATTAGGCTAACTCCTGAAATCCAAGTCCATGTGAAATGTTAATGGGTCATAGTGTCCTTGCAAATGAAATGCACTAACTTATCAGTAATGGCAGCTTGGTGAGCAGCGGACAAGGTGCTTATTGAAGCTGCGCAGATTAGAAGTCACAGAAATTGCTATTCTTCTGTGGCAGACGTGTTCTGTCATGCTTGTTTGTATTCAGAAGCTCCCGTCTCACTCTCTACAAGTGGGCACGTACAGTAGCTGGATCTTTTCTTCAAGATGCTAACGGCACATGCTAATGACAAAATAGCAGGCTGGTAGAAGGGTATGATGATCTACTATACGCAGCTAAGGTATGAGAAGCTAGTGATCAATCAGGTCTGAAAAAATATACAGCCTATATATTTTACATTCGACAGGCAGATTGGGCCTTGATTTTCTATTTTTACATTCACTGGAAATTCAAAACTTAATTCAAATATAGATTTGGTTTCTGACAGCCTTAATTCACGATAATATAGTAGCTGGAAAGCAATAACTTTGTCCTTTATGGTTATTCTAAATATTAACCTGTTAGCAAGGGATTTTCACTCTTAAACACCACACTATTTTGGAAGGATGGCTCATCCTCGGAGGCTTCAGTGCCTCAGTTGTGTTCCTTGGCGGTTGGAAGGAAGCTGTAGGTCTGGCTGACCGACACAACCACTGAGAGCTGCCATCCTTCTTGTACTGGGACTCAAACACCTCTCAACTCTTCCCACTAGTCTACTGAGGGTGTGTTTTCATTTTGATCGTTCGCCATCCACGGGGAGGATGCAACTGTGAAAGCTGTGTTTAGTTTCCTCACCCCGTGTTTTGTCCAAAATGTCACGTCCGTTCAGTCGGGGACACTCCGGGGAGATGGGAGGCTCAGCTCTGTGGGGGGCCGCGTGGTCTGTGAGACTGCAGTCCACCCTGAGAGGAGCCTGGTCTTTTTCAAAGAGGATCAGTTGGGAACTCTTGATATCTTGAACTGCATTTCTGCATTCATCTTGCACTGGAATGATCCGTGAGAAGTAATTACTTGTAGGCTTATCTGCATAATGTCATTTTGACCTTTTCTGTTAGCTAGGTTGTGGCTTACATTAACTTTCTACGCTATCTGTTTAATAAGGCTATTAGACTATTATTAGACACTGCCCCATCTTGTTATGCTGTTACACACATCTTGCTCTCCGTGGGAGTTGTAGGGTAATTGCTTCGGTGTTAAACCAGCGCCGGTTGTGATTTAATTCTCCCATCTCACTGCAGTTTGGGATTGCTAATCAATACTAACCTAGCTCCAGTTGGATAATTGTATGCTAGCGACTCCGTAGTGTTGTTGAGCATAAAAATCACAGTTAGCTGATGAATTCTCTGCACATCAGCTAACGGATCTGCAAGAATGCTGATAAAGTCAATCTAGCCGATCGGGTCAGACCAGACGTTCAGTCTCATTTGAGAGCAAGCCAGTTATTTGCCTGCCTTTTTGTGAAGCATATTTTCCCCATCTTTACAGATCTGCATGGAAATCTTTTTTTTGAACTGAATTATTCATTCTGACAATAAGAGTGCTTGTTGATTATGTTGAACATCAAATATTAATGTGGTGCAATCTGCATAAAGCTTTCCCGTAGTTCACTTGTGGTGAGCGGTGAATTAAGCAATAAACCCCAAGAGAGGCAGTGGTTTACACTGATTTTACAACAGCTAATGGCTGTTCTAAGGCATGCCGCCGCCGCCGCCGCGGAGCCAAATCATTCCTCCGCCAAAAAATATAGTTCTTCACAGGAGGCTACAGCTAGCGTTAGCCTCTGGCGTTAATTAGCTGTTAGCTATGTTAGTTACATGGACGTAAAACATATTGTGGCTTCTAAAGAAACGTTTTGGTTGCATAAATAGCTACCATTAGCTTTAGCCTCTGGCATTAGTTAGCTGTTAAGTACGTGGGCATAAAACGCCACTGAATGACCAATTCGATAAACTCTTAACCAGTTCGAGTCATGCTCTTTGCATAGAGCCCACCAGATTGGATATCTGGTGGCTAGTTGTTATTATAACATAAAATAATGTGGCTCTAACGTTTTTTTTTTTTTTTTTACGATATGGGCAACTGTCATGGCGGCATAACTGTTTCTGGTATCTCCGCTCTGGACCAGACAATGAGTTGAACAAAGAGAGAACCATAGAGAGAACATTGCTGCAGTGGACTGAGTGGAACAAGCTACAGTATTAGCTTTGGTTCTTATCAATTTAAGTTTTTTGACACAAATAATGACACGTGTTGGTGTGCCTTTTATGAAACAGTTTGGCAGAGTAATACTGTGCTGCGGTCACAGGTGTGTTCGGTTATAGGTTGAGGCGATGTCTCGTCATAGGCGCTGGGTTAGCTGGCTCAGCCTGGCTGGGGGCGTGGTCAGGGTGGGGTAAATCCCCTGTTCTATCCATTCAGCAAAGTTAGAATTTAGCTGCTAGCCCAGCCCAGGCAGACAGGATCGAGGATTTAACCACCGCAGTAAACACACATCTGAACAGACGTCTTGTGTTCTGCTCTAGAACCCCCACGCCTGTAGTGTAGAGCCGCAGCACCGTCCTTTGGTGAGTCAGCCCATTGAGATATGTCGGTGGTTTAACCCCACTCGCGCGCCAGCCGTATAACTATCCAAGATTCAAGATTCAAGATTTTTATTGTCACTCCGTAGTACAAGTATCACGTGTGAAAATATAAATAAAAGATAAAATGGCTGTTGTGAGAATTTTAGCTTTTTCCAGATTGTATTTATTTATTTCACTTCTTTTCTCTTGCTTAGTTTCTTATTTCCCTATGGTTTGGTGACACCTCTCCAAGAATCAGGAATAATTTCTGTATTCACATCACCGTTGATTGAATTGTGTCCAAGTGCATCTCAAGGTAGAACACTCCCTTTTTATAAACGTACTGTATCCATCAGGCATTGCATTGCCATACACCATGCATGCTCACCATTCTTACACCTAGCAGTCCACAGTAAAAACAGCAGTTAATTGGATGTCTCTGGTGGCAACATCTCGTGTAAACACACAGCATTGATTTTGTCTTGTAGGCTGAGTTTTCCGCCCCCATTGGGAGCGTCTCTATAAACTATTTGTTTTGTACAAGACCGTCCTAGACTAGTGCTGCAAATTCTTCGAGGACAATCGAGACAAGTTGTTGTCCTCATTGGTCTTGGTTGACTAGACTAGCCACATTCTTCTTTTGTCCTTCTATCACGGAGAGCAGCTTCAACACACTGGCCAACTGACTGCTTTGTGCACAGCACTAATCTCCTTCTAGTTGTGTTTGGTGCAAAACGCAGCGAGCTGTCGGCTGTGAAATGCTCTCCTCTTCCAGACCTTTTGACACTTCTTAATGGAGCTCCTCCACAGCCCCGTGCCCTCCACTGGCAGCAATAGGAGCAGGTCGACGACTTGTACCAGGAGGGTAAACACAAGTTTGTACATTTTCGCACTTTTTTTGTCTTTGAGTTTTGTTTTGTGCTGCTGAATAACTGCTTTAAGAAACAGAGTAGACCTTCAGAGGAACTTGGCTAGCCAGGTAGCATCTAAACTCTGCCAGGGCCTTTCTCACAGGAGCAGGCTATTATGCTTAACAAACTCTCTGTGTGTGTGTTTGTGTTTGTGTGTGTGTGTGTGTGTGTGTGTGTGTGTGTGTGTGTGTGTGTGCGCACATATATATATATATATATATATACATACATATCTATATCCGGCCGGCAGCCACCTAGTGTTCATTTTGTCATCTATTTTTAATTTAGTCTTAGTCCTGTGTCAAATGTCCTTGTTAGTCTCTAGCGAGCAGGGGAGCATCTTTCACTGCTGGTGAAGGAATGATTCAGTCGATGCCTGACGTCCGATGGCTGTAGTGGAGTAGGGCTGTAATTCTGTGTGGTTGTTGTGATAGTTATTGGCTGTAGTGGAGTAGGGCTGTAATTCTGTGTGGTTGTTGTGATAGTTATTGGCTGTAGTGGAGTAGGGCTGTAAGCTGTAATTCTGTGTGGTTGTTGTGATAGTTATTGGCTGTAGTGGTGTAGGGCTGTAATTCTGTGTGGTTGTGATAGTTCTTGCCAAGCTGTTTGCACACAGGTGTGTGTACTATGAAAAGCTAATGAGGATGTCAATAGCATTGACTTGACTGACTGACTGAGCTCTCCATAAATCTAATGACAGTTAATAAATATAGAACTCATTGGCTATTTGCCTTCAAGTCATTCTCATCGAGTATTTGACCAAATAAAAACACATTCCAAGATTGAACAAATGTTGAGGCGCTGGCTTCCTTACACCTTTGGTGTGTTAGTGGAATAGACAAAGCAACGAAAGCATCTAGACACAGTCAGCGCATAGAGCCTAAGCATGGATGAGTCAGGCTCTGTGAAGAATCTGCTCCCAGCAGCTTTTTACAGCCCAAACTCTTTTATATGCCTGCAGCCTCTGCTCTGCGCCGGCCACAGCAGCCTCTGCTCTGCGCCGGCCACAGCAGGGACTGCCTGCAGCCTCTGCTCTGCGCCGGCCACAGCAGAGTGACTGGAGGCATTCTATTTTCAGCTTGTCTCTCAGTCCCATTCTCATCAATGCCATATCTCAGGAATTTCATTACGACTCAAGGATGAACTGATGACATTTTGGTGGTTAAAGAAGGTCAAGGTCACTGTGACCTCCGAACATGTTTTTGGCCATAAAACAAAATTTCACACAAATGTCTAATGAGGAAGTGATGACGTTTTATATCCAAACCGGTTCAAATTTCAACTTCACTGTGACGACATACTGTATATAGCCTAAGCCTATATCCAAAAGTTCAAAGGTCAACTTCACTATGACACATATTTTATAACCATGAGGTGGTTATTTCTAGTTTGCATTTGCTTTGTATTTACTCAGTCGAAATTTGGAGCTTTGTCATTTTTTATTTTCCTTTCACTGGCTGGAATAGACTGTACCTAGGCTTATTGCTTTGTGTCACGATGACCGTACATGTGTCATAATGACCGTACAGCCTGAGCCCACACAGCAAGATTGTGTTTCTGCAATGACTGCTGCCAGCTGGCTGGCTGGCTGGCTGGCTGGCTGGCTGGCTGTTTCTGAAAGGTTTTAAATTGAGACTTGGATTTGGACCCTAATTCAAGGAGAATTCTGAGATTCAGCCTAGTTCTCATAGTATTCAGATTAAACCGCTCATGCTCCTGGATTCCTTTTTAACTCAAAAGATTAGCTGTGTGCTCAATCAGATTGAATCGGAAGAATTTTGTCTCTGCTGTGTCAGCAAGTGTTTGTTTACACATTGAAATTATGGTGATTATTATATATATATATAAATATATATTTTTTCGTATTGTCTAGTGTTCAGTAATGCCGGAAATGGTTGACTTGGCAGAATCATTAGCTGTGTATTTGGTATTCATCACCTACTGATCTTCTTCATGTTGGAGTTTTCCTCTGCTGCTTGCTTGCTTGCTTGTGTAAACAGCTCTACATCAGCTGAGACAGAGGCTCATTTAGCCCATACGCTGGCCAGCAAGTCATTACAGACAATATTTAAATTCCGAATTATTAGCTAATTTCCTGCAGCATCTGTACAATATCACCATCACACATCCACACAATGCAATTACCACACTGGGTCAATGAGCAGGCACCCTCCCCTCCCCCCCTCCAAAAGCATGAAGCCATTGCACTGCAGCCCCGCCCCCTTGGTGATATGCCAGGACATCTCATCTTGTCCCTAGTGGTGGCAGGCGTAAGTACAGCTTTGGCAGCTATCCAGCGAGCTAGTCGTCTCGTGACCCTTTCCTCTCCGCCAGCGGCCAGCGTAGTCACATTAGTTTTGGGTTAGGGGCCGGGGGCAAAGTGCCGAGTGTGTCTAGTGGCCGCAAACTGCCTCGGGGAAGGAAGGGGCTGCACACAGTGCTTGATTTTGTGTCATGATGGTGGTGGTGAAGAACTCTTGTGGTGGGTTCTTGCTGGCTTTGTGTCTTCTAAGCTCCTATGGCTCTCCTCCAACCCACACACAAACCTGCTGTAATAGTCGTTCAATTCTCAGGTAATCCAACCAGAACATCCTGTTGAGAGCCTATGACGAGGCTAATGTATTGTACAGATTCATTACTGTCGTCGTCGTAATCCTGTTCTTTGAGTGGTTGTGAAGCAGCGAGGTAGGTGCTTGTCTGGGAGCCCAACCAGAAGACCAAAATGTTACCGTTTGGGTGGAGAGAGTATCCTTCAACCAGACTGCTCTGGTTCAGGCCCCGTCTCAGCCAGCATCTGCACTGATCACCTCGTGTCCTCGTGCAAGATGCCCATCCTGTGCTCTTAAGTTCCCTTGCAGGGGGGAAAGCAAAACAAAAAAAATCAATAAAGATTATTATTATTACTATTATTATTTCACACATTGAAAATAGCTGAAAACATCGCTGAATCTGCTGTCATTTATCTGGATTCACTTTTTTCAAGTATAGATAATATATGATTCCCCCCCCCCTCTATTTATACAGGGAGAGTCTCACTGAGAGCAATACTCAAGCGCTGTTCTTTCACTTTCCACACCCAGATTTATCCCGCCAGGCCTGGGGATTGACGACCTTCGGTCATACACTTCTGTTCCACTGGACAACATTTATTCAAAATACTAAGGCAACACTATTCATGTGTGCAAAGGTACTGGAGTAAACGCATCCAGGTAGGATGTGATCGGAAGACATTTCAGCTCAACCTCAACCTGTTTGTTTATAGCATTTGTATCTTTGTATTTCCTCCTTCTTGTATTTGTACTTTATTTTGATGGGTTGTTCTATAGGGCCAGCTGATAACTTGCTCTCACAAATCTCTTTATCGGCTTGCAGCAGTCTGTGTGAGGTCATTGATGTTGTGTCTGTCAAGTCTGCAACCAGCGGCTAGCCCAAGTGTTTTCCAGCGGGTAGCTTAAGTGTTTTCCAACTCAAATTATATGTTTGGAAGCAGTGCTTAGTATTTGCCTCCAGCATCCCAGAGCTGTCTCTCACTTATAGGTAATCTATTCAGAGTTTGAGCACCAGAGCTGCCTCACAGCCCCGGAACCACAAGTTCACTTCACAGTGTAAGTCTTACACACCTTCACCAAATCATGAGCCGGCAGGCAGGGGAAACCAATGATGCATCTGATTACACAGTTGATGCAGAATGAGGCCTTATTGACCTGTAAAGCACAAGGGAGCCCGTTTACTTATGCAGAGGATGAGCACTCTGTCTCCAGTAGGGTTGTCAAAAGTATCGATGCTTCAATAAGTATTATTGATACTAAAGATTTGAAATGGATACTACAATACTCATTTGCAACAGTATCAATACCAGTGCTTTCTCTTTATGAAAATTCAAACATATTACGGGTATTTCACTAGCCACAGACACACACACACACACACACACACACACACACACACACACCCTGCACCGCTGCCCACAGCCCCTCCTCTCACTAGTAGCAGTCAGCTGGGTTGTTGCCTCCGTCAGCAAACAGTGCTACAGAGTGGTGGTGCGGGGGAACGTGTCAAACTTATCAAATAAGGAATTTCCGAGAGGTTAGCGAAAGCTCCCGACAACATCACTGAAGCATTAAATATTAAATGTAAACGTAGCCTGCACATCGTCCGTTTTAGTTTATCAAGTGCTCGGTTTTTCAACCGGACTGTTTGGTTTTCAGATGCAGTGTCTGGGCCTGGTCAGAAGGCTTGACTGGATGTTGAAATGTCTGATTTAACATCATTCTGTCAAGGGCGTCCGGGGTAGTGTAACGGTAGAATCCCTGCCTATCAACAACACGAGGGTTGCTGGTTCGAAGCCCCCGTGTTACTTCTGACTCGGTCGGGACTCCAGCAGTCCGACAGTCACATTTGGCCATGCCTGCAGGTGGGAAGCCGGATTAAGGGTCCTCGTCGCTGCACCAGCGCCTCCTCTGGTCGGTCGGCGTGTTCGGGGGGAGGAGAACTTGGGGGAATAGCATGATCCCCCCACGCGGGGGGCTACGTCCTGCTGGTGAAACTCATCACTGTCAGGTGAAAAGAAGCAGGTGGTGACTGCACATGTATCGCAGGAAGCATGTGCTCGTCTCCAACTCTCCCCCATTTTGGCAGAGGGGGTGGAGCAACGACCGGGACATCCTATCAGGGATTCATTGACCAAGTACAATTGAGGGGGGGTCTGGAAAAAAACCAACTTGAACTCATTCTGATAATCCACCAACTCTATCCATGCTGCTTTATCATTGGTGCCTATCCGTTGCTTCAACAAGCAACGTTTCTTCTGATAGGCTGATGACTAGAGCAGGAAACAGCATCTGCTGTGTAAGTGCAACGTTTTGAATGAGTTTTATCAGGCCTACATTAGAGAGAAGCGTCTGTCTATCTGTCCGTCCTTCCATCTGTCTCGTTTGCGTTTGTTGTGGGATTAAGGCCGGGACTACTTTGGCTCTCTGTGTCTGTGTTTTTGCTTCGTTGCTTACAGACTATGCTTAGGTCTCACAGCAAACGGGTAGTCGGGGAAAAACGGACCATGATCAAAATGACTTATGACGCCTGAAGGTGGCCCCAAGTGATGAAAGGTGCACAATATGCCACAGTTAATTTCCATTTCTGCTTTGAGATATTATCTATGGAGTTGATGTAGACGCCTCCTTTTCTCCACTTAATTTTCCTGGCCACCAAAGCCAGGGGTGATTTGATTTTTTAAATTGCAATTTGCGGATGTGCCGTTTAGCCTGGAGCGCACCTGCTTGCTGGTGGTGCTGCAGGAACAGCATCAGTAGTAGTAGGCTGCTCTGTGGCCTGGTGGTGCTGGTGGTGCTGCAGACACAGCATCAGTAGTAGGCTGCTCTGTGGCCTGGTGGTGCTGGTGGTGCTGCAGACACAGCATCAGTAGTAGGCTGCTCTGTGGCCTGGTGGTGCTGGTGGTGCTGCAGACACAGCATCAGTAGTAGGCTGCTCTGTGGCCTGGAACCAAATCGTCAGTTATGCGTTAAATTGCTAATGCTACATTATCCGGACCATCAAAGTGACAGGCGCAGGCAGAAAGCACTGCGCTCTGCTGTCCATGAGATCATTGGAAAATGGGCTTTTTTGCAGCCCTGCTGCGACAGCTGGCAGAGCTGCTTGGAGAGTGCTTTGTGTGGGTGTCTGCCTGGGTGAGAGTGCTTTGTGTGTCTGCCTGGGTGAGAATGCTTTGTGTGTCTGCCTGGGTGAGAGTGCTTTGTGTTTCTGCCTGGGTCAGAGTGCTTTGTGTTTCTGCCTGGGTGAGAGTGCTTTGTGTTTCTGCCTGGGTGAGAGTGCTTTGTGTTTCTGCCTGGGTCAGAGTGCTTTGTGTGTCTGCCTGGGTGAGAGTGCTTTGTGTTTCTGCCTGGGTCAGAGTGCTTTGTGTGTCTGCCTGGGTGAGAATGCTTTGTGTTTCTGCCTGGGTGAGAGTGCTTTGTGTTTCTGCCTGGGTCAGAGTGCTTTGTGTGTCTGCCTGGGTGAGAGTGCTTTGTGTGTCTGCCTGGGTGAGAATGCTTTGTGTGTCTGCCTGCGTGAGAGTGCTTTGTGTGGGTGTCTGCCTGGGTGAGAGTGCTTTGTGTGTCTGCCTGCGTGAGAGTGCTTTGTGTGGGTGTCTGCCTGCGTGAGAGTGCTTTGTGTGGGTGTCTGCCTGGGTGAGAGTGCTTTGTGTTTCTGCCTGGGTGAGTGCTTTGTGTGTCTGCCTGGGTGAGAATGCTTTGTGTACATAATCGCAAAAGTGTGCGATTTTTTTTTTTTTTTTCACGTCTTTTTGAGTGTGTGTGTGTGTGTGAGCCTCCTCTAAACTAACGTTACACGCGACGCAGCAAACACACGTTTCTCTGCCATCACACTGGGCATCAACACTAGCGGGAGACTTCTCCCATGCACTCCTGCAAATAAGTAATGTTATGTGCAGCAAGGTTCACAAACATATAACATCTTACCAAGAGGGAGAGAGAGAACATCCATGATCGCTAACAGCTAGCTATGCTAATAACTAGCTAGCCGTTCAGAAACACATGTAAACAGCCATGTGATTAGTGAGAAAGTCAGTAAAGTAAGGAGAGAGCTGCAGGTGCTTATGCAGAACTAGTGCACGTTTAAGTGCACAGTCGGTAATAGGGATGTTCATCAATTATCGAAAATCGATAATTGATCGTTAAGGATTGGAATCGATCCTGTGGCATTTGGATCGATTTTTTAATTATTAAAAAAAAAAAAAAAAAAAAATATATATATATACCGTAAATTCCGGACTATAAGACGCACCGGTCTATAAGCCGCGGGACCAAAATTGACTATTTTTTTCTTCTATAAGCCGCACCGGTCTATAAGCCGCGGGTGTTTTGATGTTTAATTACCATATGAAAGGGTTCGTGCACAGAGAGGAATGTCGGGAAAGAGATCGCTGTTTGGGGAAGCTCCCATTTATTAACATTTCAACAAAACAAAACAAAAGTCAGGTCACTAATCCCCAGACAAAATCACACAACAATAGGCTATATGTGCAGCAAACCTGTAACCAGAGAAGTCAAGTCACTAATCCTCGTCTTCCTCTTCTTCCTGCGTACTGAAACCACCAAAGTCCTCATCTTCAGTGTCGGAAACGAACAGGTTCAGGGTGGCTTCGTCAACCACTCTCCTCTCTCCTTCATTGTCACTCAAAACCAACGAACTCCTCTTCACGGCCTCTGAAGCCTCTGACGGCCCTCAGCGCCAGCTGTGGCGTCGTCATCCTCTTCATCCCGCAGCAGTCCAGCGTTTTGGAACCCGTTGGTGATTGTGGATGTTTTCACACTCCTATAATATTCCGTGCTGAGACAGTTCCTCCTGCTGCACCGTCCAACGCCTCACCATTGACTCATCGATGCCCAGGTTACGCGCGGCTGCTGTTTCCCTCTTTTAATGCGAGATTGACTGCTTTCAACTTGAAAGCTGCGTCTGCGTACCTTCCCCATGGTAAGTGAGAGTGTTGCTTCTACTGCTCGTTCTCATGCTGTCGAGAACGAGCAAAGCTTTTTTTTGGTGAAAGAATCCTCCAGGGCGCTTCTTGTTAACAGTCCGAGTGAGTGGCAGGTCGAACGTCAAAGGCACTTCATCCATATTTATGATCTGCTCCGGTTCGATGGAATATTCCTTGATCTTCCTTTGTGTGAATTCGCCGAAGTTTGTGATTTTCTCCTGGTAGTCGGGGGAGGGAGTTGATGGCCGAGTGGCCGTTTGCTTACCGTAATTACCATATGTAAGTGGTCAGGCACAGAGGGGATTGTCGGGAAAGAGAATGGCTGTTTGAGGAAGCTCCCATTTACCGTATTACCGTAACATTTCAACAAAACAACATAACACAACACCACCGTTGTTTATTTTTACAGTGCACACAGTGTCCGCGGTGTGGTGAAAAGAGGGCAAGAGAGGAAATTAAAACAGAAGTGGATTTATAGTTAGAAAGAGTGCTAAAAAAGAGAGATTTTATTTGTATTTTTTTTTTTTTTTCTGAAAAAATCCATAGATAAGACGCACCGTTATATAAGCCGCAGGGGCCAAAAAACGGGAAAAAAGCCGCGGCTTATAGTCCGGAATTTACGGTATATATATATATTTTTTTGACTAGGTTTGGGTGGAATTCGTTCCTCCTCGCCCCACTCCATTGCAAAGCCGACTAACGTGAGGTGGAGCTTCATATAGTCTCTAGTTTTCTGGCTGGGCACGGGCCTTTGTGCCAACAAAACTGTTTTAAACATGGGAAATTCACACCGGCATGCGCCGGGGACAGCAGTGTTGGAGAGGAGACACATTGAAATAAAGAGTTCATTGAGGAGAACACGTTGTCTTTCGTATTTTCTGCCATAGGCATTCATTTTGTAAAAAAAAAAAAAAGAAATATTCGCACCTTTCCCCAAAATCGTGCAGCACTAGTGCTTTGACAGCACAAGAACAATGAGGCTGAAGTGGCTCGCTGGCCGGGTCCACTTGCGTTGGAAGACCCTCTGTGGTGGAGCTCTCTCACACCTGGCTGCGTCCCACCTGCTCTGTAGCTTTGCACTCTGCTACGTTGTGGTTGTTTTGCACACCTCAGAATGAAAGGAGGAAGATTCACAGGAAGCATTTTGTCTGGACGCGTGTCAGAGTTTGAAAGGGGCAAAGCGGTGCCATAAAAGAGGCTTTGCTGGCTGGGAAAGACCAAGCTGCTTTGGGGAAAAGCCAGGTCTTTGTTGGCCAATAGTTTTGCTGTGCAGTAGCACGGTGTCACTGGGGTGGAAAGAAGTTTAAGTACATTTACTGTCCAAATAGACTGACCTAAAGAATTAAAAGAATCAGATGCAGGGACATTGGCACTATATTCAGGTGTTTTTGAAGTCTGTGTGACTGTGGTGTTCCAGCTGGATGGTTGGTTGGTCTCTGCTCTGCCCTCTGCTGGCTTCAGATTGTGGAGTAATGCCATTGGCCAAGGAGCCACTTAACCCTTCACTCTCAAATCACTCGCTTATCAGTGATCATCATGGTTATATCAGCGCTTCTCAAAGTGCTCCTTATGAGGTTTCCAGGCGGGTCCCCAGCAAAAAGGGGAATCGTTTATTTCCCACTATAATTCATCCATAAGTAAGTAACACAATGATGTAACACAAAATATGACTATTTTGCTTGTGGGCTTCATACACTTTCTGTAATAAAACATCTAAAAGCAAGAATATTACATCTCTGGACTAATTAGTTTCAGTTTTGGCCGTCCTGGACGTGAAAAAGTTTTCAGAACCACTGGCTTATATACAACACAAGGAGATCTGAGGATTTCATTTGCCTGTGTGTGTGTGTATCTTCCCAAAGTGAAATGTGTCAATGAATTATAAATTAGCTACGACACACACCCCATTATGATTGCATTTTTTAGATAGGCTGCTGCAGTTAGTGCAAGCTTAAGTCACACACGTGCACACACACACACACACACACACACACACACACACACACACACACACACACACACACACACACACACACACTCACATACATCCTTGTTTTCACAAGTCATCTCCTACAGTATGTATGTAACCTATTGTGGGAATAAAAGTGATTCTCATTCTCATTTAAGTAGCTTTTGGGAGAAATAGATACTGTCTGTGTGGGAACGTGCTGCGGCTCTACACTACAGGATTGGGATTATAAAGCAGGTACCTAGATGTCTGTTCAAATGTGCGTTTACTGCGGTGGTTGAATCACCGATCCTGTCTGCCTGGGCTGGGCTAGCAGCTAAATGCTAACTATGCTGAATGGGAGGATTTACCCCACCCTGCCGTGCCCACGCCCCCAGCCAGCTACCCCAGCGTCTATGAGGAGACATCGACTCAACCAAAGACAAATTGCAGTATATATGGATCACTTGACTTGACTTGTCATGACGGAAAACCTTTCAAATTCACCAAATCCAGATTTATTTATTTTTCATTTCGAGACAAACTATTGAAAAATGAGATATCCCAAAAAGAAAATGTCACAGCAATTTGTCATCTTGTATTTCCGCCTGTCAAATGTTAAACTTTGAACATGGCTGCTTGCAAAACAGAAATGCAGCAAAACGTATCATTTAAACACAGACACCGGGCGGCCATTGAGAATGTGTTGGAACTGTGCACAATGGAATGAGTGGGTAAAAAAGGGAGATATTGATCATGAAAGATGGCTCTCAGGGTGCAGTATTGGAAAGCACATGGATTATTTTGAGCTGACTGATGTCTGGCCAGCATGTCTGCTGTATTGGAAGAAAGAGGCAGAGCCTGGAGGCCAGTGCATGGAGGAGGAGCCTGGAGGCCAGTGTATGGAGGAGGAGTGTGGAGGAGAGGTGATGATTTATGAGTTCACCTCGTGCCAGGCAGTTCAGACACACTGTCCTGATCCTGAGTCTCTGCCAGCTAGTTCAGACACACTGTCCTGATCCTGAGTCTCTGCCAGCTAGTTCAGACACATTGTCCTGATCCTGAGTCTCTGCCAGGCAGTTCAGACACACTGTCCTGATCCTGAGTCTCTGCCAGCTAGTTCAGACACACTGTCCTGATCCTGAGTCTCTACCAGGCAGTTCAGACACACTGTCCTGATCCTGAGTCTCTGCCCTGCAGTTCAGACACATTGTCCTGATCCTGAGTCTCTGCCAGGCAGTTCAGACACACTGTCCTGATCCTGAGTCTCTGCCCTGCAGTTCAGACACATTGTCCTGATCCTGAGTCTCTGCCAGGCAGTTCAGACACACTGTCCTGATCCTGAGTCTCTGCCCTGCAGTTCAGACACATTGTCCTGATCCTGAGTCTCTGCGGCCGGCAGCAGCTTTGTGACAACTCTTCTCACACACTTGTACTCTCACACACACATACACACAGCATGCACAGACATAATGTACTCTCACACACACATACACACAGCATGCACAGACATAATGTACACACTGTACTCTCACACACACATACACACAGCATGCACACACATAATGTACACACTGTACTCTCACACACACATACACACAGCATGCACACACATAATGTACACACAACCGTCAGTTGAACCACTGCCTTCTGAATCATGAACCGTTGATGGAAAGAAGAAAATGCTGATGATGTGCTTGGGGGCTGTTGACAGACTGGGATCAGTGAGGCTTCTTGAGGTCACGTTTCTCATCTTTGCGAAAATATGTTTTTCAGGTCAAGCAGGCCAAAGTAAAGAGGCAAAGTGTCAGAATTTATTTACATTTAGTTTGACATTTGGTCTGTGCCTGCCTACTAGTACCTGCTCGAGGCGGCATTGGTTGTGCAGCACGGCATATAGTTGACTTTGGCATTGATTGGTCTGTTTCTGAGGTGTGTGACGTTAAGTGTTATTATTGTGTAACCACAAAATGTCAAACATAACTTACTGTGTCTATTTTTCCACAAAGCTGCACTGCGTATAGTCAAAAAGGAAAGCAACTGCATCAGAACCTGTTTTTGGAACAGGCGCTTCTTTGTCTGGTTAAAAATGTCCAAATCCTCCTCCAAGGTTAAGCATGGGTGGTGTGGTGGTGTTTGGACTAAAGATGTAATTAAATGCAAATGAATTCCATCGACATCTTGAGGCTGTTCACTGGTCACGCCAGGCTACAGCCCAGCAGCAACAAGTGGAGAGAAGATGAAATACAAAGATGAAGGATGTTAAAAAAAGCAGCAGTCACTGAGTCAGTTAAATATGCTTCTAAATTGCCTAGAAGCATCTTATTCTCTTCAATGTAACCTGACCTTGTGTTAGTTGGCGTACTGAAGTTTATCTATCTATCTCTCTCTCTCTCTCTCTCTCTCTCTCTCTCTCGTCTCTCTCTCTCTCTCTCTCTCTCTCTATATATATATATATATATTAGGGGTGTCAGAAATAATCGATTATAAGATGCATCGCGATGCGGACGTGCACGATTCTGCATCGATTCACAAATGTCAAAAATCGATTATTTAAAAAAAATAATAGTAATAATAATCAAATAAAATATAATGGAAGTACATGCAGTTGTTTATTTTAATTATGGATCATAATACAATTCAATTCCAAATGCACTTTTATTTTAAAAGTAGCCACACAGTGAGGAAAAAGAAAGTGAGAAAAAATAAATCATGTATTGCGGAATAAAGTGATGCATCGATTTAAGATGCATCGAGATGCATCGATAATTATAGAATATGAACCTGGTGTGTGAAAGCGCTGATTTGCTATGCTGAGATGAGGCTATCTCCTCCTACCTCTCTCTCTGTTACTGTCAGCCAGAACAGGTCATTGTCCTTCAGCGCCCGGCTCTGCCTTGATCTCATGTTCTCTTAACACGTTGAGTGCCATAGCCGAGATATCTCGTCTTACATAATCCAACGGTTGAGTGCCATAGACGAGCTATCTCGTCTTACATAAACATTTTTTTTTTTTGACGGTGGGACATCAATCAACCCCTTTTACGTCTTCTATATCACTATTGGAGGAAGAGAATGTGTATAATCTATTTTACCGACCACTAAGTGGCGACAGTTCTCTCCCAAGACAGAGAGAAAGCCACAGCCAGCCACAGCCAGAGCCACAGCCAGCCAGCGCGCTGGAGAAAGCCAGTGTAATTTTCAAGGAAGTAGCTGGGCGAAAACTCTTTCGATTTCACACACACACACACACACACACACACACACGCGCGCAGCGCGCACACACACACACTCGAGTACCTTTGCGCATAAATAAGACCAGAATCGCAAAAGCTTATTCAAAGCTCTCAGCCGACACCTCAAGAAACAGTTTTACAGTCCAGACGGCCGCGGAGAATCCTCCCTCCGCAGCACAGACGGAGGGAGGAGTTTGGAGACACACCACACTCTCTCTCTCTCTCTCTAGTCCAGAGAGAGAGAGAGAGAGAGAGAGAGAGAGAGAGAGAGAGAGAGAGAGAGAGAGAGAGAGAGAGAGAGAGAGAGAGAGAGAGAGAGAGAGAGAGAGAGAGAGAGAGAGAGAGAGAGAGAGAGAGAGAGAGAGAGAGGAGAGAGAGAGAGAGCACACGCTGTGGGGGCAAAGAACGGACAGAGATCTCTTCCTCTCAGAGCCGCGGAGCAACGCGCGAACACACACACACACACACACACACAATACAGTATACAGACTTGCCCAAGGGCACCCATAATTACAGGCAGGTGACTGTTCTGCTGTTTGATTGAATTTCACAAAACTGCGATTATCTCAGCTTCCTGTCTCAGACGCTAAAACCATGCTGTACTCAACGGCTAATATCTACATAACTACTAACTCTGCAAACTAACTCTTTTAGACAGAGAAAGCACACATTCTATTAGTTATTTTTAGATGATTGGTGTTCACGAAGTCTTAACAGAAAAGAATCCTCGGCTCTTGTAAAATGAGCCAGAATCCTCAAAAAAAAACCTGGCACAACTTACCTACAGGATTGAAAAAACGGCTGGCACTCAATGTGTTAACAACCTCCAATCGCATAGTGCTCACTTCAGCAGATGAGATGCTGTTGGCTGGCTGGAGCTGCTGGAAAGCAGATTGGAATTGTTTTGTAGAATAAGGAAGCTTTGTTCAGGAAAATGCCTGTGTGTGTGTGTGTGTGTGTGTGCGCGTGCGTGTGTGAGGCCTCCGTCTCTGCATCTTTGAACCTACTGTAGCGCTGACCTGAGAGTTGCTGGCATCAGCAGATAGGCTGACATGTTGAATGGAGGATTTGAACTTCTCCACTCTTAACAAGGCAAAGGGGCAGCAGCTTACTTACCCGCTCTGGCCGCCTTTGGAGAATGTGGAAAATAAAACTGCCTATTCTTTTCCCCCAAGTGCATCCGCAGTCAGATTGTTTTTTCCCTTCTTCAAAATGTAGTCTATAAATGGAACAGGCAATCTTTTTTTTTCGAGTGGTTGTTATTTTGTGTTGTTGTACTCAACCAGTCCTCTCCTCCTTCTCTGCCCTCACTCTCAGGTTCAACTACAGATCAACACATCATCTCACCACAAATGGCTTCTACGAGTTCCTCAACTGGTTCGACGAGAGGGCCTGGTACCCCCTGGGCAGGATTGTTGGGGGCACAGTAAGTTACCGTGCAGACGTCATCATCATCCCACACAAAACACAAGCACAGGGAAATAATTAGCAGTTGTTTCCCCCCACATACAATACTGTGTTTTGCATGTTTGCCGCAAGACTCCCGTTCCACACCCAAAACTAATTAAGAAAATGAGGCAAAACTAATGCAGGAGAAATGGCAGATACAATAACTACAACTTCAGGCAGTAGCACAGAGTGCATCTCAGGCCAGGAAGTAAGCATGGGAAAATAATCTAATTTCCATATATCCGGTGATATTCATTTGTGTGTGTGTGTGTGTGTGGGGGGGGGGCGGATGGGGTTACTCATAGATGCTGATGTTGGCAGCTTTACAGTTAGCTTGACACTAAATGTTAATGTAAGGAAATTGAGCAAAGAAGCTCTCAAGTCAACAGTCATGGGTACTATTCTCAGCACTGCCTGTAGGGGGTGGAGCGGGTCGAGCAGGTTCATCCGGGGTCAGGTGAGGCAGTGCAGGGATACTATGACCATGTAAACCTCTGTGTTGTAGCAACCATTTCAATCACTCCAGCAGCAGCGAGCTGTTAACTTGACAGATTCCCCTCAGCTGCCATGGCCTCCCTGTTTACCAACAGCCAGAGTTGTTGTGAAACCACAAGCCTTTTCAGTGTAAAATACTATCTGCCCGGCCCACACAATTTATCTCCCGTCTCCCCCGCCTACGCTTCCTCCGTGCATCCCTCCTCTCAGCCTCCTCTCCTCCTCTCAGCCTCCTCTCCTCCTCCTCTCAGCCTCCTCTCCTCCCAGCCTCCTCTCCTCCTCTCCTCTCAGCCTCCTCTCCTCCTCTCCTCCCAGCCTCCTCTCCTCCTCTCCTCCCAGCCTCCTCTCCTCCCAGCCTCCTCTCCTCCCAGCCTCCTCTCCTCTCAGCCTCCTCTCCTCCTCTCCTCCCAGCCTCCTCTCAGCCTCCTCTCCTCCCAGCCTCCTCTCCTCCCAGCCTCCTCTCCTCCCAGCCTCCTCTCCTCCCAGCCTCCTCTCCTCCTCTCCTCCCAGCCTCCTCTCCTCCCAGCCTCCTCTCCTCCCAGCCTCCTCTCCTCCCAGCCTCCTCTCCTCTCAGCCTCCTCTCCTCCCAGCCTCCTCTCCTCCCAGCCTCCTCTCCTCCCAGCCTCCTCTCCTCCTCTCCTCCCAGCCTCCTCTCCTCCCAGCCTCCTCTCCTCTCAGCCTCCTCTCCTCTCAGCCTCCTCTCCTCCCAGCCTCCTCTCCTCCCAGCCTCCTCTCCTCCATCCTGCCTGCTGTAAACTGGACTGTCGGAGAGCCCGGGTCAAATACGACCGGCAATCTTCCTATTCCGCCTCCTCTCCTCTTCCCCCACGTCCCTCCCCTCCTCCAGCCTCCCCTCCTCCAGCCGAGCTCCGTGGGAACCACCGGCGCTGCTGCGCTCTGTGAGCTGTGATGGCGCGGGCTAATGGTGCAACAGGACTGCATAACCCAGCACTTTGGCGCCAGGCAAACCTGCAAATGGCCCCCCTGCACATTTCCATTACTGGCTCCTCCAGCTGGGAGGCTGCAATGGACCCCGGCACTTTGGCACCTGTGGTCTCTCTCTCTCTCTCTCTCCCCCATCTCTCTCCCTGTCGCTGTCCCCCCCTCCCCTCCCTCCCTCCCTCCCTCCCTCAGCTGCCTGCTATATGCAGTGTAGTAGACTTAGTACTGGGGGGAGGCGATTGGGGAGAGTGAGTGAGCAGCTGAGACAGCCAGGCGTGTCCGCGCTGTGCATTGCATTGGGATGGCGTTATCATTACAGCAGAGAGCAGATGGCGCGTGCTAGGAGCTGTAGCCATGCTAGCTGCCAATGTTTGAGTGTAGCGTTGACTGTGCTCCACAAGGGACATGCGGAATTTTTGAATCTAAAAACCACCCTTCAGCATCCATCTGTCATAGGCAATTAGCATCAGCTATTGATAATTGTTCCATGACAAGGCGAGCTTGTAATAAAGTGATGTGCTGGTTCTGTAATTGTCTGTGGCGAGTCTAGCTTGTAATAAGCGATGCGCTGGTTCTGCTACAGTACTCGGATGCTTGGATCGGGGCCTCGTATCCGTAGGCTCGGCGCTGAAACTTGTGATTAGACTTGTAATTGGACTTGGAAAGCATATAGCTGTAGTAGGTCTAAGTTAATTTTCATGACAGCGCAAGATCCCTGAGCTGCACACAGTGCATTGTCCTCTCTCTGCATACAAATAAGCCCACAGCACACATCTCCCTTCTGTAAGCTTGTATTGGGATTTGTTTTTGTATGAATATATGAATAAAAACACAATTATACCCCCCACAGAGTAATTCACACATGGTTAATCTGAAGTGGATTATAAACAGTCGTGCGGATCTCTCCTCTGGTCAGATTTAATCTCTCTTTTTGTAGATCATTGGGGGAACGTTATTTTTTAATTTGCTCAATAAACGACCCCCTCTCTGGCTGGAGTAACTTTCAAACCGATGACACACAGGAGTTTGTGCAGTGTGTGAGAGCTGTGGCTTAGTGGGAGACAGGAAGACGACTGAGGAGCGGTGCTGTGCTGTGCTGCGTCTCATGACTAGTGGAATCCATTAGCTCGTCTATGGCAGAACTAGCTCCTAGCTATCGGGAGCTGCAGGCAGAGAAACAACCCTCTCACTGTAAACGCTGGACTATACAACAACAAAAGAGATTGGCAATTACAGAGTTCTCTTTTGGCCTATAGCTACTGTACCTGTCAACAATCCACCGGATGGCTTATTTGTCGAGTGATTTGTATATCAGTGGCTAGAGTAATAGTATATCTCACCTGGCGAGAGTGTTTCTCTCGTCTTTTAGCAATGCATCCCGGTCGTCATGTGTCATCATTTCAAAAGCGTGTATGTTTGAACACAGAACCTCTGTAAAGAGAGATTATTCCTGTGTGTACCCCGTCTTGACAATAAAAACAAATCTGATTCTGGAAGCTATGGGATGATATTGTCTCTAGTGATATGCTGGAACATACAGTATGGGTTGCTTTATATGCTAACCTAATTTCACTGCCTCCTAAGATGAATGTCTCTTGGCAGCAGACTTGCACTGTGACATCAAGTGGAAGGATGAGGTTGCACTCAGTGATTGTCAGCACTCAGTACTCAGTATATTATATATCTCTTATATAATCTCATATAGTATATTATATGGTTAATTATGCTTATATTCATGTATGTTGAAAGTTGTTGGCCTTTGATCAATTTATCAGGCATAGCGGCCTAAATGTAGCGCACCAAGGCCACAACTAATGGCTATTCAAATTATTTTTTCAGTCCTTTTTCCTCAACAAAATAAATATTCTAAATATTATTAAAGTGCTGCAGTGTGGTACAGCACATAAGATGGCTCAGACTGCAAAGTTAGTTAGGTGTCCATGTAATACATGGTAACGTAATGGCACAGACAGACTAGCCTGGGTAACGGACAGACTACCCAACGGTCGTCAGTCGCTGTTCTTTTCAGGTGACACAACTTCCTGTCTTCTAATGGGGAGTCTTGACGTTGTAGTGGTCCGTTTTCATCACACTGTATGACTATATGACAGGGTATCTCACATTATAAGATATTTGACCAGGAGAGTCCCCAACAAGTCCACAAACAGTCTCTCTCACACAGGTCTGCTCACGGCTTTATTTCCAAACACACACACACACACACACACACACACACACACACACACACACACACACTCTCGTCCAACCTAGTATGGGCCATTCTACACTACTGGTTCAAAGTCCTTTATTAAGTCAGTTAATCAAATATTATTTCGGGTTTCAATAGAAAGATCTTAGGAAACATATTTTTAAATTAGGTTTTTGGTTGTGCCTTGCACTCTCATTGGCTGAAACATGTTGATGGCTCTCCCAACACGACCAGATATTTAGCCTGCTAGATATCTGTCAGGCCTCTTATGACATCATCGGCGAGCTCCTCGCTCACGTCTGAACAGTTCACACACAAAGCAATCGAGCACCGAATTGCGAGCGCTGAGCCAACGGCACTTTGGGTCTGATCTAAGGGGGTTTGTCACTGAGCGAAATCCCTGAGGGCTAATATTGGGTAGTCTGAACTCGGCATACGTGTAACCCAGGTTATTTTCTGTAGCTACTACTAATTACAGATGTCCCTCATTTGCAGTGTATTACAGTGCATTTACTGCGTCCTTTCCGATTTGAACACGGGGGAGGCGCAGGACGCTTTGCATCACTGGGGTTGTACTGTAACCCACAGTAGACTTGCATCACTGGGGTTGTACTGTAACCCACAGTAGACTTGGAGAAGTTTAGTGCGCTACCACTGGTGCCAGATGGCAAGTCACATCCTGCCTCGGAGGGTTCACACGCATTTCCATAGCAGGTGGGCGGGTCATTCCTCGGCCGTACCAAATGCAAATGTCACCCTATAACATGCAAATCTATGCGGAGTAAAGTGAGTTCTAGGAACTGAGAGATCCAGCAGAGCCACTGACTGCAGTGTCGAGCACCTGGCTCACTGATAGGCCTGTGTTCATCTCCAGCTGACATCTGTCATGGCATCATGTGAGGGGTTGAAGGTTGGTTCAGAAGCTGAAGGACACAGGGCGCTCAGTGTGAATGAACCCATAGTATTAAAGACGAGCTGAAATGGGATTCCCATGGTATAGGATTCGTTATGGCGACGTATTCCGGTTGAAACAGGGTAGAGAGGCGGGACATAGCGTGTGGAGGAGTTTGATTTGACCGTTGGAAAGTGGGCGTGTCTGAGATTAAGGAACTGGAGTTGACGTTGGCCGATCCTGTCGCTTGAATGCTGCCCCCAAGGCAAGTGGGATTTATAATAACGTGGTGATGTGTCGTGTGCCTTGGGAGCAGCGTGATGGAGCAGTCTGCACTCTGCACTGCAAAATAATGTCTTTTTACCAGACAAACCTGAAGCCTACTGGTCACGTTTCAATAACAGTCCATGTGCAAACACAATATAATGTGAATACAGCCCTGTGGAGTGCGTACTACTCGCTGGCTGGCTGGCGGACTGTGCGAGCCCCAGAGCAGAGGACCAGGCTGTTGGCTGACTCCGGGTGCACAGCCTCCTCCTCCCGGCTGCTTCCTCGAAGCGTCCGACGAGTCGCGGTAAATAACGATATCCCTGAAAATGCGAGCTAACGAACCAGTTCCATGTCCTTTGCATTCTACTTTAAACGAAGACATTACCATTTGTTTTATTTTTTATGTTACATACTTATTGGCCAAGTATATTAACATTTTATGGGCTAGAAATGTCTGCCCATGTAGGCAGCCATGTTGCCTGCTCAGAATTTTCTCCTAGCCATGAAGATTGATTGACAGCTGTCATGTCATGATATTATTGGTTGAAATGGGGTAGAAATTTGATAGTACTACCTGAGTCCTGACGTCAGTATAGTGTAGATATCGTTATGAGTAAGGTTGACTTTTGATGTGAAAAACCAAAGAAATTTGATTTTTTACATTGTTAAGTGGGTACACTGTATCACCAGGGATGTGATCTAAAATAGTTAAAAAGTCATTTTTCATTTCAGCCCGACTTTAAACCCAGTATAATGTCCTGTGTTACGTCTGTTGGTCTTGTATCCTGTATTTATGTATTTATTGTTGGAAGTGGGAAAGGTGTAACTGGTTAATTGTCTAAATGTATCAATGTCCTGTTTCCATGTTTTGCCAGAGCTATATCATCATGTACTGAAACTAAATACCACCAACCTGGTTGCGTGGCAATAAAAGTATCTGTATCTGTATCTGTATCTGTGTTGTCCTGAAACCAAAAGTCTGGACTTGTTTTTAACCTTTATTCCTTAGAGAACAGTTGACTGAGCAGACTCTCCTTTTCAGCAGTGCCCTTGACATTGAGACAGTTGCACACATTCACACCTGGGAGCTGCCCAATTAAGTCACAGTCATCTTTAGGGATGCAGACGGGTAGTACTGGTATGTGCACTTACATTTGAGAGTTTGCCCATAGGTTGAGGCCACGTCTCAACATAGACAGTCCGCATGTCTGGGAACGCCGACAAAATGTTAAACGGCTGGCGCGCGAGTGGGGTAAAACCGCCGATATATCTCATGGGCTGACTCACCAAAAGACGGTGCTGCGGCTCTAAACTACAGGTTTGGGGGTTCTAGAGCAGAACACAAGACGTCTGCTCAGATGTGCGTTTACTGCGGTGGTTAAATCCCCGATCGTGCCTGCCTGGGCTGGGCTATCAGCTAAATTCTAACTTTGCTGAATGGATAGAACGGGGGAATTTACCCCACCCTGACCCCGCCCTCAGGCTAACCCAGCGTCTATTGTGGGCGTTCCTAGAGCCTGTATGGGCGTTCCCAGACATGCGGACTGTCTCTATACGGAGTACCGATACGAGTACTTAATTAGAGGTAGGTTTCTTTTTCTTTATTTTTTTTTTATTAAAAGTGATTTTTGTTTTGTTTTTTATGTTATTTTAAAGTTTTCAATGTAGACAAGAAACAACACATAATGCAACTCATTCCCATTAACTCATTGAGTGCCAGCCACTTTTGGAGAACGGACGCTCCCAGTGCCAGAGTTTCAGAGCTTTTTTCAGTGATTTCTCGAGGCCCACAGAATATTGTGTGATATTACTATGTAAACAATGAACACGCAAAAAGAACGATGAGACTCTTTTCTATCATCAGCAAAAACAGGTTTATTGATATCATTTTCCGTTCTTTCGTTATCAGCCGGAGAAGATAGCTTGATTTAACAAAAAAGAGCAGTTTTTTTCTAGAAGCTGAGATAATGGCCCTTTTGTGAAATTAAACATTTCAAACACATCACTGACTCTGAAGCTAATTTTCTGATGTAGTCACACCTCAAAAATAATTTCCTTCAATAAAACAGTGAAGGCCAGGGAATTTTGTTTGGCAGAATAATATTTTTAGCTGCAACCAGCAGCGCTGGCCCCTGCGTGCGCTGCTGGTTGCAGCTTCTTGCTGGTCTTTGCTGCTGGTGGGCATCGGATATTCTGGCTTGCGTTTGCCAACCCTGTCCTGCTGCCTGGGTCTGTCTGGGTCAGTGTTGTGTGCTGCTCTGCGTGCCCCCCCCCCCCCCGCCCCGCCCCGCCTCAACTGCACACTCCTCCTTATGGGAGGTGGCTCTCTGCTGAGTTTGCTCTGCACTGTGAAGGGTGTGCGACCATCTATGCGCGACATCCAGCTTTTTTACAGCGTTTCCGCGTGTGTTTGTCACCGGCTCCTATGCTTCCAGTTGAGAATAATAAACAACTCCACGGCTGATCATGCGAATGGGCTGTCGCAGCGGGCATGGAGGAGCTCAATTGTGGGAGCAGATTGGCTGCTGCAGGCGCATCTAACGTTAAAACGCTTCATGCATATCGATGCATACGGATGCGATGCGATTTCCGTTTCCCCAACGACTTATTCTCTGTTTTTCTCTGTCTTTCTGTTAACCTGGAGAGCACTGTCGCCACCTAAGGGTTCTGTAAAATAGGTTATAGACCTCCAATAGCTACAATAGTTGTACCAGAGATGTATCAGGGATTGATCCACGTCCCACCGTCAAAAAACGCAATTGACGACAATCGTCGTCTTTGGCACTCTACGTCAGTATTTGAATTGACGACAGCTGTCGTCATTGGCACTCAATGAGTTAAAGACAAGAAAGAAAAAACGGTAATAGAAATGAATAGAAGAAGAAAAAAAGAAAAGATTAAAGATTAAGATTAAAAAAGTCATTTTCTTTAGTTGAACAGCCAAAGCTTCTCTGCAATGCATTATCAGCTGTGAGCCTGTTGCTGCTTTCAGGTTAACGTCACGTTGCATGCTGTAAAGTGATATCGGGTGCAGTCGTGTCAGTATCGGGCCAGTATCAGACCCGATACCGATACCATCCGATACCGATATGCATCCCTGGTCGTCTTGTGTCAGCCACTGAGCTGCTCCACCGGAACACTCAGCTGCCTCAGCCTGCCTGCATGGTATTTGTTGAGGTAGCGGAGAGCCACTCTTAGTCCTTTTCCACGGGCAGATGTGTGTTGTGTTGTTGTGACGGATGTGCTTGTGTAGGCTAGTTGTCACAATCCCACCTACTGTATTTGCATGCCTGAGATAAATCAATGGTTGTTGTGATGTCTGAACAGGGCTCTGGGAAATGGTGCATTCAGTTTACACCCACACTTCTTTGCAAATCATAAAAGGAGTATTGTGAGCGAGCCGTCGTTGTTTGCATCGAGGCAGCCTGGAGGCTTTTAAAGCAGGCAGGAGCGTGGACAACTAAGTGCCCAGGCTTCATCTCAGATCGCCCGCTTCAATGCCCATAATGCAATCTGGCACTTCCCCCGGCCATGCTTGGGAAAACTCAACATGCTTTATGAATTAGAGATTTGGCTTTATCTCCTCCTTTTCTCTGAGAGCACTGACCTACACCCTGTTGCATTCAGCTGCACCGCCGGCTGCACTGCACTCCTCTCTCCCCACGCTCTCTGCTTCCTGCTTATCTTTCCTTATCTCTCTCTCCTCTCTGCTCTCTCTGCTCTCTCTCTCTCTCTCCTCTCTGCTCTCTCTCTCTCTGCTCTCTCTCTCCTCTCGGCTCTCTCTCTGCTCTCTCTGCTCTCTCTCTCCTCTCTGCTCTCTCTCTGCTCTCTCTCTCTCTGCTCTCTCTCTCCTCTCTGCTCTCTCTGCTCTCTCTCCTCTCTGCTCTCTCTCTCTCCTCTCTGCTCTCTCTCTCCTCTCTGCTCTCTCTCTCCTCTCTGCTCTCTCTCTCTCCTCTCTGCTCTCTCTCTCCTCTCTGCTCTCTCTCTCTCTCTGCTCTCTCTCTCTCCTCTCTGCTCTCTCTCTCCTCTCTGCTCTCTCTCTCCTCTCTGCTCTCTCTCTCTCTCTGCTCTCTCTCTCTCCTCTCTGCTCTCTCTCTCTCTGCTCTCTCCTCTCTGCTCTCTCTCTCCTCTCTGCTCTCTCTGCTCTCTCTCTCTCCTCTCTGCTCTCTCTCTCTCCTCTCTGCTCTCTCTCTCCTCTCTGCTCTCTCTCCTCTCTGCTCTCTCTCTCTCCCCTCTCCTCTCTGCTCTCTCTCTGCTCTCTCTCTCCTCTCTGCTCTCTCTCCTCTCTGCTCTCTCTCTCCTCTCTGCTCTCTCTCTCTCCTCTCTGCTCTGTCTCTCTCCTCTCCGCCTCTGCTTTTCTCACCCTCTTCTCTTGCCTCACCTCGGCCATCCTTCTCTCCCCCACCCTCCTCCTCACCCTCGTCTCGTCTCCTCCCTCGTCTTCAGTCCGGCTCAGGCGGACGGTCCTCCTGACAGTCCTCATTAATTGTGTATGATGGCGTTAAGTCTCTTGGCACTCGGATGGGTCGCACCGTTTTGAAGACGGACGACAGATATCCGTTAAAATGACGGCGGTCGCCTTTCTGCCTCCTCGACCACTTCTGCTGCCCTCTCTCGCTCCCTTTTTTGAGTTCTCCTCCTTCGCTCCCTCTCACCCTCCCTCCCTCCGCTCCCCAGAGAAAGACTGTCAGTTCCTCTCTCTCCTGAGCCATAGATCAGGGCTGAGGCCTCCTCTAATGTGACAGTCCGTAACAACAGAGTGCTGTCAAGCTAATAAAGCAGCCTTTGTGTTGCCATAAGGAGATCTCTCGGGTGCACTTTCTGGCTACAGTTTTTGCCTTCTTCTCCACTTTATAATACTTTCACTGTGGCTGAACAACAGCTGCAGTAAGTGCCGTGGTGCATTCTTGAATACTGATTTAAGGCCGCAGTCCGCTTGTTTAGAAGTGCATCTGATAACGGATCATAGAGTATGCCGCCCGAATGGACTGCCTATTGTAGTCCCACAGAACTGGCTGATATGGAGGGACCGAGGGGTACTAGATTATTGGAGACTATCCGTCAACCTAGTGGGGCCAAGTAAAAAAGAACAGGGAATAGCCCAGCAGTGTTGCCAACTTAGTGACTCTGTCGCTATATTGAGCTACTTTTCAGACCCCCCTGGCGACTTCATTCATCAAAAGCGACTAGCGAGAAAACTGGCAACATTTTCTGGTCTTTGTGAGACTGCTTGTGTTTTACACCACTGCATTTTAGTGACCAAGTGATGTGAAAGCATGTAACGTCGTCATTACCCCGTCCTGCACTTCATGTCCCTAGCGAGCAGCGGGGACTGCTGCGGCCCGCACGACTCGGCTCCCCCAGTCCCACAGCACTCACAGGCAGAGTCCGTCTCACTGGATAGCAGCGTGGTGGTCCAGGCCGACAGCTGCAGCAGATCCACACAGCTCTGAGCCAGAGCTACAAATGAATCGTGCCTGCACAGCTTTATGACCAATCACAGAATCTCATACCCCACTAGTCTACCCTATCGCTGGGGAGGGGGCGGGCCCGGGCGACCCATGCTTGCGGGTGCGGGAATTGGCAGGCAGGTGTGAGTGCATTTAGTGTCCGTATGAATTGTGTTGTTCTTCTGCTCGCTCGTCTCTGCCCAGATGCCACGGTGTAGAAACCACCCCCCACCGGTTCATCAACTTGTGACAACCCCCGGTGGTACTGGTTGCACCGGACATTTTACAAGAGCAGATATTCTTCTCCTGTTCAATACCTGTTTTTTTTTTACCTTCCGTTTGTGGCTGTTTCTCGCTTTCTTCCACCTTGAACATCATCATATGAAGTCCTCGGCTGTCCTGACGGTCCGGGTTTGTCGTTTAACTGCTCTCAGTCCGACGCAGCTGTCAAAGTAGTCACGGAGCGTGGATACATTGTGACTTTCTGTTTAACTTTATACTGCTCTCAGAAGAAGCTAGCCCGTCAAGGTGAGCGGTGTAGCCGTCACTGCACCCGTCAAGGTTTTTTCACGGTGCGTTTGTTTCGCTTTGACACCAAATCCTCCGCCATGGTCTCGTCAATCAACTGCTACCCCTACACGTGACCGCTCCTCTGTCCTGCTGCAGACAGTGCTGCTGATGTGCGAAGATGAACTAAAATGGGTGTTATTTCTATAAAAGAATAAACGACTGCGTCGGTGAGCAACTAATGTATTCGGTGTATGCCCGCCCGACCTCCGTGCAACTCCTGACTGCCGCTGCGATGCCTATTTCTGTCTTTATGTAAATCCCTCAATTAAAAGCGAGTAAAAGAAAAAGAGGCTAATGATTTGAGCATTTGTTTAGTAAATGGCACGATACCGCTGCGCCATTAGTCCGATCCGAGGGGCTGAGAGGCAGACAGACACGGCTGATTAGATGATGGAGGGGAAGATGGCTTGATGATGGAGCCCAGGCCTTCCAGGCAGCAGCTAATGAGACATGTGAAGAGCAGAGTTGTGTTGGACTGTGGCTGTATAGCGCCCACACATCAGGGACATCACTCACGCGTTAAACATAGCCTCGAACGCCTTTCACTTCAGACAGCCCAGTGTACTGCTGCATAGGCCCCCTAATTAGATACGGCTCTCATGTATAGTAGAGACAGCGGGGCCAGGGGGGGGGGGGGGGTCCTCGCCTGCTCACGCCCCAGCTCCCACTCACTGCATGGTATAATTAGTTAGGACTTTTTCTGTTGAAGATCACCTTACCTGGCACCTGACTGGATGTTATAATTAGTTACGACTTTCTGTTGAAGATCGCCTTACCTGGGCACTGCCAAGTGTCGGCCGGGGTCCAAGGCGAATTCAATTAACTTGATTCTCGTGATATACCGACGAGGTGAGCCGCGGAACATTGTTTGACATTCTTCTGTCCCGCTATTGCAACTCGATCCACTGCCTCTGTGGGTAATGTGTACGTGTTATAATGGAAGCCTGCATGTCAGCCATTAGAATGGATTTATATTTCATATCCACAGAAGAGAGAGTGTTTAGAGTCTATTTCTAGTGCCACAACTATTATTTTCTCATCTTTCTTTCTTTAGTCTCATCACAAAAAGAACTGTTTTTCCTCTCGTTCCCTCCTCCACTCGTTCTCTCTTGTTCTGTCTCCCTCGCCTACCTCTCCATCACTCACTCACTCCCACCCTACCATCCGTCTCTCTCCCTCCCTCTCTTCCTCTCACTACTCGCGACCCGTCGTCCTCTCCACCTCTCACTCTCTCTCTCCCTCTCTCTGTCCCTCCTCCCCTCAGGTCTACCCGGGCTTAATGGTGACAGCGGGCCTCATCCACTACATGCTCAACCTGCTCCACCTCACCGTGCACATCCGCGACGTGTGCGTCTTCCTGGCGCCGGTCTTCAGCGGCCTGACCTCCATCTCCACCTTCCTGCTGACGCGGGAGCTGTGGAACCAGGGGGCGGGGCTGCTGGCGGCCTGCTTCATCGCCATCGTGCCCGGCTACATCTCCCGCTCCGTGGCCGGCTCCTTCGACAACGAGGGCATCGCCATCTTCGCCCTGCAGTTCACCTACTAC
Organism: Poromitra crassiceps; assembly: GCF_964638095.1. Classification (NCBI taxonomy): domain Eukaryota; kingdom Metazoa; phylum Chordata; class Actinopteri; order Beryciformes; family Melamphaidae; genus Poromitra; species Poromitra crassiceps. The sequence goes on along the minus strand of NC_139643.1, from coordinate 37,163,192 downwards.
CTCTGGGTATGTATTACTACTACCACTGGCCTACAAGTAAGGTTTATACCGTCTCAAAGCACAGAATGAGCAGAATACATCTGCGGGGGGTTTGGTCCTGTAGGTAGGTTTATTGATCATTACCAGTACAAGGTTTACTTCACCAGATGCTGAGATTTCTAGCTTTCAAAAGTCACTTTCTAGAATGCTTTCTAGCCAGCATTCTCTGCTTTCTCTGCTCTCGCTGGTGAGGAAAACAAACACCACATTTTACAATGATGTGATACTCACACTTCACACTCACTGTTTAGAGCTGTTTTATATGTAGATGCTGTCATGGCATTAAGTTGTAACTTGTAATACTTTTGAGTGGGAAAACACTAGAGCCCGACCGATAATTAATTTTTGAGGCCGATGCCGATACCGATATTAGGGAGTAAAAGAATGCTGATATCGATATATCGGCCGATATTCTTTTTATTTTATTTTTTTATTTTTTATCAAATTTTTATCCCCCATTAGTGCTATTTTTTTATTTGTTTATCCTGGTTGCTGCTCCACCCTCTGCCGATCTGGGGAGAGCCGAAAACTGGCTCCATGCTTCCTCCGAGACATGGGCAGTTAGCCAGCCGCTTCTTTTCACCTGACAGGGGAAGCTTCACCGGTAGGACATAGCACGTGGGAGGATCACGCTCCCTCCGAACAGGCGCCCTTAACGACCAGAGGAGGCACCACATCAGCAACCAGGATATTGCATGTTTTGGTGAAGGGGTTCCTATATGAAGGAAGGGGGAACATGCAAACTCCACACAGAAAGGCCCTTTTGACGACCCCACCCGGGCGGTGGGCACTCGAGGACATGCGGACGGGCACGCATTCCTTTGAGTGGGAAAACACACAGTCACCCGGTGTTCGAAGACTGGTTTCGTAGTTTGGTCCATAGAACCCAACTCATGGAACCATTAAAGTGATGACCTTTCATCACCAACCTTCTAGTCATGTTATTGTTATTGTGTTATCTTCTGCCTCTGGCTTCTTAAAGGAGCTTTTCTATATTCAGATTAGAATGGTTCCTCTTGCTTGAGCTCTAGGTCAAGGTCAATACTGGAGGTTTACGATACATGGAAATGTATAATAAAATAGTAAAATGTGATGTAGGCAAATATGTTACATGTAATGCAAATGTACAGCTTGAGGTACAGTATATGGCCATTGTAATAAAGTGACTTTGGGAGGTACCAGAATAACTGAACATTTGAAGCATTGGGTGTGTTATTTATGTGTCCGTTGTAGTTTAGAATGATGTGAGAAAATATAATAAATATAAAATATAATTAAAAACCTGTTTATGCGAGACGAGTTGGGGGGGCGGGGGGGGGGGGCCTTCTCTAGCTGAGGTTAGTGCTGCTAACCATTATTGTATTGACATGTGAGGAAAGGTTTGGATGCTAATTTCAGTTTGATAAACAACAATATGCATCAGTTTAAAAAGAGAGTTAGCGAGTGCTCACTGATCGGCTCCAGGTCAATGTGAGCTGCTCTTGAAGTACAGCACACTAATTTGATTCAAGCGAAAAAGCAGCAGCTTTCTTCAGGCACTAGTACTCACACAGAGTCGAGGGTTTAAAGTGAAAAAGCCTTTGCTAGGGCATATCGACGTTTACAAATCAACGCCGCGCCGACCGGGTTCGACCACGCAGGGTCTTCTTCAGAGTTGCCCTATTTTTTAATTTCTGCCTGTTGTTAAATTCTTGACACAAAGCGTTGAAGGGCAGGCGGGGCATCTCCGCCGGGCATGTGGAGGCGAGGAAACGGCACGCTGCTCTGTCAAGCCTTGGCATCGCTCTGACCTTTAAGAGTCGAATTGAAAAGATCTCGGCTAACAGGTTAAAGGTGGAATAGCTTACCTTCCTTTCCTGAATGATTGTCAGAACTCATTTGCACACCGCAGCCGTTTACCTTTTGTACTGAAATGTGCATTCCTCGCCTTTGTCAAGGTTTTATTGCGTGGTGCTGTGGTGTTTTAGCTTTCACGGTAGCGGACATTTGTTTAAGTTTGTTAATATGACTTTTGATCATATTTCGGAGATTTCAAACACAAGCAATGGGAGTCTCAGATGTGGCATCACCTTACGGATCAACATGATTCTGTGGTCTTTGGATTTTTGGTCTTGAATAATGATGGTAGTTGTTGCCGCCAGTAATATTGAAGTAAAAAGTAAACTGCTGGATTGGAAGAGAACCCACAGGCCTAAAGTAACCTTGTGCATGATTTGAATGTGAACGACCTTCTTCTTTTGTGACTTGTGAGTGAATCCAGGTTTTGATTGAGTAGATTTTCTCATTTTAAGCGAGGCAAAAGATCAGACAAAAGTCACCCCGAATATTATTTGGAAGCCGTATCTAAAAAAGGCTCACTTTAGGGAGTATTCAGGAACAAAATTCTCTGTAAGCGCTTTTACATTGCCAGTAAATCTTTTCTATTCTCGTTTTCACTTCATTCCTTTTCATTCCTAGTGCTACCAGTAAAAAAAATAAATGAATTGATCATTTAACGATTACATTTGAATATTGAATGGGGGGAAAAAATCCTCCATAGACGGGACGTCTCTCCCCCATACAGTATCTCCTCCTGTGATGAATATCAGCTGGCTGGGAATGGAGCCTCATTTCACAGAGATAATGCACAGCAGAGCTGCTCCGCTAGCCGCTGTCCTGCTCCAAGGGGGTTTGAGAAGAGCCTCCATTATGCAGCACGCCACAGGCAGTCACACAGTCATAATAGTAGCTCGTCGGCTATTTGCTCAATTTATATCTGCATTTACCTCTGAGGCCTTGTCCTCCCTTTCACCTCGGGGCCATGAGGATATGCCGGGCCAGGACAGCAGCACTCGTACAGGTAGGAGTCGTGACTTGTGACTCGTGACTTGTGAGTCGTGACGTGGGTATTTTCCGTCACACCGCGCTTCGCCGCCGGTTATCGCAGGCTCCACGATCCAGCCAGCCCAGTTTATGTCCGTTTGTCAGATCGCGCATGGACGCGTCTCTGCGTGCGACTGTGTGTGTGTGTGTGTGTGTGTGTGTGTACAGTACACCATCACTGAGTCACTGGACTCACAGCGAGCTTGGGCACACAGTTCTGTAGCCCTCTCTGAACTCTGTCACTGACACTGATCTGCCAGTGACCTGTAGTGCCCGGCTGGCCGGCTGAGCGCTCATGTTGCGTCTGCAATTTAAGTCCTGACACAACAAAAGTAGCTCTGTGGCTGTTAGCTCAGCAAAGTGCAACTCACTCAGGCTGTCTGTATCCTCAGGCACAGACATTTGGGGAGATACACATACATAATTTACATACACAGACACACACACACACACACACACACACACACACACACACACACACACACACACACACACACACATCAATACTTGCAAAACACACACATGCATTCTGCCTCAGATTCAGAAAAAAGCTTTACTGACAGTCATCAAGTGGTACCAAGTGTTGCCAAAGCATACTACAATAGTAACATACAGAGTAAAATAAGGTACAATATGAATATAGGAAATATATTAATTTAGTTTTCGATTTAAAGTTAAAATATATGAATTCCTAATTAGAGGAAATCAGTTGAGAACAGTACAGGAAGGGGGAAGACATGTGATAAAGATCCCAGACTGGTTTCGAACCCAGGACACAATTACATGGTACACATCTTAGACCACGCCCCCACCACCCTCTCACACCCTCTCATGTCACAGACTCTGTTAAGCCTGACGGACCCGCTACCGGAAGAGGGTCTCTTCTCTCTTCTTGTACTGTTTTGAAAACATGGGGTCTTCAGATTTCAGAATCCGTAAACCAATTGTATGTTGTATATATATATATAAAATATTTTAACAATAAAGTTGTACAATAAACTTTGTAAAAGATCCGGGATAATTTTCTCGTCAATCTAACATGCTTGGCATCGCTGGAAACTAGAAATTCTGAGCTTTCCAGTGACCCTGAATGCACCACGACTTGGTTAAATGGTGATATTGCCTTTGAAATTTAGAAGATTATACTAGGCGAGGATGATTTTGATGATTCAATGTACAGTGGAATGGTAATAAATATAGATTTACTTATAATGCATTCATGTTCCTTACCTTCTATGGCTTCTTACCAGACATGAAATATACAGGCCTTATGGTTGAGGAGCCATTCCTGATTCATTTTGGGTGTTATTTTAGGTGTGTTTTCCTCAGCTACAGCATAACAGGTGCCAAGAACACTCTGCACTCATTTTTATATCCTACGCTTTGTAATTTAGGCTTGATTTCAAGGGAGCCATCCATCCACACTAAGGCTAAGGCCTCTATCAAATTGATAGATAGGTTTCATATATTCTCATTAGGCGATACTAAATCTTTCTGAGGGGAATCTTCGCTTTTAGCGCCAACAGGAGAGTCTCGATTCCTCCTTCCAAAGGCTGGTTCAAGCTTGAGGCAATTTCCTCCAGCATCTGAGCCGCTTTGCGTCCCGCGTCCACCTGAGATCATCGTTATCTCTCCAGGAGGCTTCTGCACGGATCTTTATCTCCACCAGGAGCTCTGAAAGACAACTCACCATTTGACTCGTCAGGTCTCATGGAAAGACCGTTGCCATCATCATTTGTCAGTGTGAGTGTGTGTTGGAGGAGCAGCTGTTTGTGTCTCTGCACTCTGCAGTATTATAAAGGCCCCTTGTCATCCCGTGTGTGTGGACAATACATCTGCAGGTGAGGCAGGTGTTCCTCGACGCGTCCGGTCATCACGTCTTCTTAAGACGATGCGTCATCAGCGGAGCGGCGCCCGCAGGGGGGTGAAAATCCCCCCTGACGCGCACGCCGCCGCTCGCTCACGCCGCCATTCTATTTGGCGAGGGCCCTGAAAAACAATCACCCTGGCCACGCGCCACTGCTTCCCATTATCAGTCTCATTTACCCACGTTTGTCTCAGCGTTTTCCCTTTGCGTCTCTCTATCCTTCTTTCCTCCTGTCTTTCTTTGTCTGTCTCGCTCTCCTCACTTTGCTTTCTCTCCCTGTATGTCATTATCTCTCGTTCTTTTCGTCCGCTCTCGCTCACCCTTGCCTCTTTTGTTTTTTTTTGTACCTCCGTCCTCTCCACATGGTGAAACATGCAGAGCCCTTCTCTCAAGTCTCATCCCAACCGTCATTATCCGGCTCCTCCATTTTATCTGCTAATAACCCATTCAACTCCACTCGCTTAATCTCCCTGTGTCCCCCCTCCCCACCGTCGCCCCATCCTCTCCCCTTAATCTATAATTGAATCCTCTTACACCCGGGAGAGCTGCCCTTTTTAACACCCCAGCTCCTCATAACATGAGTACACACACACACACACACACAGAGACATGGCCGCCCTGCCTCCCTCCCTCGCTCGCCCCGCGCACCATGCCTACATTGTTGCACGAGTAATTCCAACAGTTTCTCTGGGCTCACATTTAATTAGACAGACTCGTATCACTGTGTGACTTCTGTGTTTTCACATTTCACAAGGGGAGAGAGTGAGTGGAGGCTGGGAGGGAGGGGGGAGTGAGTGGAGGCTGGGAGGGCAGGGGAGGGGGAGTGAGTGGAGGCTGGGAGGGCAGGGGAGGGGGAGTGAGTGGAGGCTGGGAGGGCAGGGGAGGGGGAGTGAGTGGAGGCTGGGAGGGCAGGGGAGGGGGGAGTGGAGGAGGCTGGGAGGAGGGGGGAGTGAGTGGAGGCTGGGAGGGCAGGGGAGGGGGGAGTGAGTGGAGGCTGGGAGGGCAGGGGAGGGGGGAGTGGAGGAGGCTGGCAGGGGAGGGGGGAGTGAGTGGAGGCTGGGAGGGCGGAGTGAGTGTTGGAGGCTGGGAGGGGGGAGTGAGTGGAGGCTGGAGGGCAGGGGAGGGGGGAGTGGTGGAGGCGGGGGAGGGGCGAGTGGAGGAGGCTGGGAGGGCGGGGGAGGGGGGAGTGAAGAGGCTGGGAGGGCGGAGTGGAGGAGGCTGGGAGGGTGGGGGAGGGGGGAGTGGTGGAGGCTGGGAGGGAGGGAGGGGGGGTCGAGGCACCAGTTGAACATGCCTGGCGCACACTCGTCTGCTTCACAGGACCACTTCGCTTGCTAGCTGCGGCCGGCGACAGCGGGCTAACTGTCCTTTGAGGAGAGTGGCGCGTGCGTTGTCCGCAGTGGCCTATACCTCTTGCTCTGCTCCATAAAGAGCTAATGCTAAAGCTAAAGAGCTAATGCTTGTTTTTACTCCAAAGGTAAATAAGAAATGAGCAAAGCCGCAGCAAGGAGCCATTAGAGGGAAGCGTGTCGAGGGAGGCTTTTTGCCAGCTCTGCCGACGGCAATGTAATTTACAACTTAGTCACGATTTTGCAACCCAAACAACAGAGTGGCCCAAGAAGCCCCCCCCCCCCCCCCCCCCCCCCCCCCCCCACCCTAAATATGACTGTTCAGCAAACAGAAGGAGGAGAATGCTAATCAGGTCAGGACAGTGCAACTTAGCTTATCTCTGTTCAGCAGGAAAAACACTCTTGGGCAACGGATGGTTTTTGGGTGTAAAGGCGTGTGTCGTGTGTGCGAGTGTCTGTCAGAATCAGAATCAGAATCACTTTTATTGCCACATACGAGGAATTTGTCTTAGTGTCTGTATGCAGCATAGCGGTCACATCAAAAGAGATAAGAAGTAGGAAGATAACTAAAGACAATCACAAAGTTGCAAGTGCAATCAAATCGAGTAAATATATACAATATGTACATGAGTGGTGAAGTGTTCTGTGGATGATAAATATGAATTTACGTTGAATTTACATGAGATTTACAGACTGAGTTAAATAGACGTTAAATAGGCAGTGGATTTACATGAATTTACAGTCGGAGTTAAATAAGAGTTTACATTGAATGTACATGAAATTTACAGGCTGTGTGTGTGTGTGTGTGGGGGGGGGGGGGTTGTTGGTGAGGTCTTTGGCGGAAGGGGTTTCCGGGCCTTGTTGGTGAGGCTGATGGCGGTTGGGAAGAAGCTGGTCTTGTGGTGGGTGGTTCTGGTCTTGGCAGACCTCAGTCTCTTGCCATGGGGGAGTGTCTTAAAGAGTTTGTGGCCAGGGTGGGAGGGGTCAGCCATGATCTTGCGAGACCGCTTCAGTGTCCTGGCTGCATGCAGGTCCTGGAGGGATGGCAGGTTGCATCCGATTATCTTCTCAGCGCAGCGGATGATGCGCTGAAGTCTGGTAATGTCTTTGAGAGTGGCAGCAGCATACCAGGCGGTGATGGAGGAGGTGAGGATGGACTCAACGACGGAGGTGTAGAAGTGCACCATCGTGGCCTTTGGCACTTTCTTCAGCTGCCGCACAAAGTACATCCTCTGCTGTGCCTTCTTGGTGAGAGCTCTGATGTCAGCTCCCATTTTAGGTCCTGGCTGATGATCGTCCCCAGGAAGCGGAAGGACTCCACAGTGTTGACTGGGGAGTCACCCAGGGTGATGGATGGGGGAAGGTGGGGCTTTGTTCCTCCTGTAATCCTCAATCATCTCCATTGTTTTTTGAGCGTTTAACACCAGGTTGTTTTGACTGCACCAAGTCACCAGATGGTCAACTTCCTGTCTGTATTCCGACTCATCTCCGTCTGTGATGAGCCCTATGAGGGTGGTATCGTCTGCGAACTTCAGGAGCTTGACGGACTGGTGACTGGAGGTGCAGCTGTTGGTGTACAGACCGAATAAGTAGGGAGAGAGGACACCGCCCTGGGCACACAGTGTCTCTGTGTGTGTGTGCACAGTGGATAGATGGATGGATTGGTGGTTGGTAGAGTGTGTTCTGCTGGGGGTTTGGGCGAGGCGTGGCTCTGCTGGGGGTTTGGGCGTGGCTCTGCTGGGGGTTTGGGCGTGGCTCTGCTGGGGGTTTGGGCGAGGCGTGGCTCTGCTGGGGGTTTGGGCGAGGCGTGGCTCTGCTGGGGGTTTGGGCGAGGCGTGGCTCTGCTGGGGGTTTGGGCGTGGCTCTGCTGGGCGTGGCTCTGCTGGGGGTTTGGGCGTGGCTCTGCTGGGGGTTTGGGCGAGGCGTGGCTCTGCTGGGGGTTTGGGCGAGGCGTGGCTCTGCTGGGGGTTTGGGCGAGGCGTGGCTCTGCTGGGGGTTTGGGCGTGGCTCTGCTGGGGGTTTGGGCGAGGCGTGGCTCTGCTGGGGGTTTGGGCGTGGCTCTGCTGGGCGTGGCTCTGCTGGGGGTTTGGGCGTGGCTCTGCTGGGCGTGGCTCTGCTGGGGGTTTGGGCGTGGCTCTGCTGGGCGTGGCTCTGCTGGGGGTTTGGGCGTGGCTCTGCTGGGCGTGGCTCTGCTGGGGGTTTGGGCGTGGCTCTGCTGGGGGTTTGGGCGTGGCTCTGCTGGGGGTTTGGGCGTGGCTCTGCTGGGGGTTTGGGCGTGGCTCTGCTGGGCGTGGCCACCTTGCTGCGGAGATCCACTGATCCTCCTCATCAGCAGATCAAGTGAGCTGTGATAAGCCTCTCAGGCGCTGTTCAATGTGATACGAGGAGCCTCATGTCATTGAAGAAGAGCTGCTAAGTTTGTGTGTTTGTTTGAGTTTGCGTCTTGGTGACTGTATGCGAGTTTAATTTTATGAGTGAATATAATTTTGAGTGTGTGTGCGCTCGCCTGTTTTATCTGCCCGTGGAGGGGAAGGAGAGCCTGTTTACAAGCTGTCAGCAGCCGTCTAGTTTAAACTGCTCTTCCTCTCTCTCTCTCTGATCTGCTGCAATTACTCAAGTGATTTTAATAACCTCCATCCATGTGACGGCGTGGGTTTGGAGTTGGAGCGTGGAGATGGAAAATGTGTATTATTAGCACCATATTAATCCAGTAGCACTGTAACCACAAGTTCCTTTTTTCTTTTTCTTTTTCCGCAGTTTTACAGATGGTAAATAAATCTTTCACAGTCTCAAAATACAGTGAATCACAATTAAAACGAAGCCTGTAATGGTGCTACTGTATTTCAACAGGGGGATATCGCACAACAAACTGTGCGTGTGGTCTTGGGTTTCTAGTTTCCAAGAAAACAAACAAATGAATGAGTTGTACCTGCTATAGTATATATGTCTACATTAGGCCATTTCCGTTGGCACTTTTGGTCGCGCCGCGCTGATTTGCGTTTCCTTTACCAGTTGAAATATGCCGAGTTGTGCCAAGCCGCCCCCGAGATGGACCCGCCTCCAAGCGGGCTGCGGTGACGTGTCGCCAACGGCGGCCAACCCGCGATGTGTCGATGACGCCCCTTCTGCCTCCTCCCCCTCAAACAAGGACAATGTTGGAGACCAGAGAACTTTTTAAAAGCCTCTGTTTGTCCAGCTGTCTTTTGTAGCATCTAAAGCTGTGTTCACACCAAGATATTTATTTTTCGCTCTGTCGCTTGATTCAACCCTTTGGAATCGCTCTGTCGCTCTGTTTAAATCGCTCATCAACAGACACACGAAGTGACGGACATGTGGGGGTTATACCGTTACGCAATGTCATGATATTTGTCCACTACGAGCCACCGTCATTGTTTACAAGCTAAAGCCTATCAGCGTGCTCCTAATGCGACCTCCATACCGGTAGGACAGACTTCACTTCATGTCAGCTGTCAGCCTGTCAATGCGGTTTGTTGCCACACAATAAACCAGCGGTTTGTTCCAAGCCAGTGTGATCCTTGACTCGCTCTCACACGGCAGCCAATCAGCGTTGAACAGCGAGCGACTGATGCCAGCGTATTTTCGCTCGAGTTGGGATATTTCATCTCGGGCGACGAGCGTATTTTCTCCCTATCGCTCTGTCTCTGCCGCTCGGACGCCCAGCGATTTTTCTCCCAGGCAAATATACGCTCAGTCGCTCGTTTGCATTGACTTTGTATGTAAACTCGACGCCAGCGGAAAAACTTTAATAGGTCGGTGTGAACGCAGCTTAACTGAATCTCTGGTTTGAAGTTTATCTGGTTTGAAGTTTAGTTTCTCTCCTGTGTTTCTGCTATCTGCTTTCTTTGACTGTGTCCTGGACTGGTGGTCGCTTTCAGCCATATCAGAGCCATGTTATGTTAATGAAAACATTTCCTGTTGATAATACTGCTTCATATTAAAAGCTTTCCACTGGCAAACTAATGGAAGGCTTTTTATTGCCAATGCAAATCCCAGCTGTGCTGAGCTGCTGCGTGGAGCCGGGTCAGGCCAGCGTGCTGTACGTGTATGGAAGAAGCATCCATGTCTTATTGGACGTTGAAGCACACATGACCATCAACATACTATCCTGATTCGTCAATAATTCTGTGTTGTCTCCTCCTCCTCTCTCAGGTGAAATCGGTGAAGACGGGCTCAATATTCTGGAGCATTGGCTGTTGTCTCTCCTACTTCTACATGGTGAGAATAGTCTTCTACACACACACACACACACACAGCCACACACACACACAGCCACACACACACGCACACGCACACACACACACACACACACGCACACACACACACACACACACAGCCACACACACACACACAGCCACACACACACACACATACACACACACAATGGTCTGTGCACAGAAAGGCTCAGTTTCAAGTCCAGAAAAACCCACCGGGTCGAAGCCACCGTGGACTGATTTGATTTTAATCATCATGCACCATTCCATCTTCAGCCTGAATGGAAATTTGTGGTGCCGCTACGCTGAGATGCTGCCGCTGCTGGAGCGATTGCCTACTGTCATGAACGGACACGGCACCGCATGGGAGAAGGAGAGCAGAATTATTTATGAATTCAGGCTCAACCCATCAGGGTGTTGATGAGAGAGACGAGAAGGGGGGGGGGGGGACGATCCAAGCAGACTGCATCAGAGGCTGTGTGTGCGTGTGCGTGTGTGTGTGCGCGTGTGTGTGTGCGTGCGTGCGTGTGCGAGAGAGAGATAGTGCGTGTGTGAGAGAGAGAGATAGCCCAGGAAAATCTGCAGATTCCTGCTCATTCCTAGCTAAATCTCTCCGGCCAGCCGTGAGACAGATGTCAAATGAAACGGATTACTGAAATCCAGCTTCATCGATTGCACTGGGCCGCAGAATGGGAGGGCGGTAGAGAGAGAATGGAGAGACAAGATACAGGGAGAAAGGATAGAGATATATAGTGATGGGAGGGGGGGGGGTGAGTGGACAAACAGGATGGAGAGAATGTGATGGAAAGGCAAGGAGGGGGAAAAAGGGATAGAGCGATAGTGGGAAGGTGGACAGAGAGATGGATAGAGGGAGATATAGAAGGATAACAGGTAATAGCTTTTCTCTCTAGCTTCACTCTTCTCCTGGTTAGACGGGGATGGGGAAACTTTGAGTCTGCTTACTTCTCTCCCTCCTCCTTCACTCTCCTTGGAAACAGCTCTCGTCTGTGTTCCTCTGCTCTGTAGCTGCAGCCCACCCGCTGTCTCAGGTGCCAGCAAGCAGACAGACTAGGCCATGTGCCCATCATCAACCTCCACACTGTCTCCTCCTCTTCTTCTGTGTCTCCTGCGCTCGCCCACCAGCGCCGCGGTAGTCTGGTTGACCCACTGTTGCTGCTTTATCTTCACCGCGCCGTCACCTCTCGCTGTCAGTCTAATCAGGATGGAGCCATGGCTACATGCGCCTGTGGGCCTTAATCCAACGTGACACTCATCATGCAGCAATGGAGGCGGAAGGAGCGATCTTCCCCCCCCGCCTGCCTGGGTACCAGCATCATCAGAGCAGACTGAGAGGACGGAGCAGCAGGGGGGGAGGAAGAAGAGGAGGATGAGAAGAGCAGGACCGGCTGATGGACAGGAGCTGCAGAAACCCCCACTGCGTTTAGCCATACCTTCATCCCTTCATTTCTCTGGAGGTCAGAGGGGAAGACGGAGGGAAGAGCGCGACGCGTAGCTAAGCCACACAGCAAAGGCTTGTTCTTCCTCCCCTCCTCCATCCCCACCACCACCACTCCCTCACCAGAGGCCGCCCTGCATCACAGGAACCCTTCACAAGCGGCTTTCTCCCCTCGTGAAGTATTGATGAGGTGCTCTCAGCACACCTCCACCTCGTCAGGGCGATTGTTCAGAAGATGTCACAGAGAGGAAAATGCACGTCGCACAATCCAAGCCCGAGAAAGGGCAGGTGGTGCTGAGGAGAGAGTGAACAAACCACGAGAAAGAAAGAGGAATCAAAGCGCGTTCAGTTAGAGCAGTGCGTCTGCTCCAAACGTCACCTCGCTGCAGTAAATAGCTGCCCGTCGGAGCCCTGCGCTGTGCGAGCTGTTTTATTCTTCTTTTTCTCCTCCAATGTTTCTAATAAGATGTTGCCACTTTCTGCAGGTCGGGACAATTAGCAACTCCACAACAAAGGGGATCTTTTTGATGAGAGTTAAAAGCGACCCAGAGCCTTGGCCTCGTATACAGGCTTACACACACACACACACACAGGCCTGCTGGCGAACAGTGGAATTGAGCTTCACAGCACGGCAGATCTGTCTCAGCCAAGGCCCTCTGCTGACCCTTCATCACACGTGTCTTCATCGTGTCACTCCAAGTCTCATGTCATCTCATAGGCTACGTTCACACAGCCATCCTTAGTGCATGAATCTAATCTTTTCCCCCCTAAGTGACTCGGGTCAGTCTTTTTCATGACTGTGTGAACAGTACAAGTCACATTGAAAGTGACTTTTTTAAAGACGACCTGGGCTACTTTGGCTACGTTCACACAGCCATCCTTAGTGCTTGAATCTGACTTGTTGCTCACATCAGATTTTTTTGTGTGGCTGTTCACACAGACTTTTTAAAAGTGGCCCATATCAGACTCCAGTGTGAACAGGTCGCGGACCTGAAGTGACCGGCATACACAGAAGAACAACTATAACGTCACACGCAGCACACTGCTGTTCTACGTGAACCCGGAAGAAGACAGCAGCAAACATGGTGGTAGCTGACGATGTTGTTTCATCTGTTGTTTACGGTTCAATTTACAAGTTATTGTGCAGTGGAAGCCAGTGAATACAGGAGCAGATGATAGCGAGGAGGAGAAAGAGAGCAATAGCTGCTACTTCTTGCTAATACTTATAAGGTCTAAAACCTCACTGTCCCTCCACTGATTAGCTCCCTCGCAGCTGTCCTCCATGTTTGTAATCATAATCTGCCCACTTGGTCCTCTCTCCTCCCGCCAGCGCAACACACACACACATGCTAAAGGAAGCACTCACACAACACACACACATGCTAAAGGAAGCAATCACACAACACACACACACACACACACACACACACACACACACACACACAGCAGTCTCCCTCTAGCATGCTCTGTGTCCTTGATATCCGCTCCACGGTGGCCCCTGGTCATCAGATAAGGCCGGTATGAAATGCAGAGCGAGATAGCAGCAAAAGACTTTGCCCCAAAGCGTGTCTGCCCCCTGCCCTCGCCTGTTAGCTTGTGGCTCAGGCACAGCTTTGCCCCAAAGTGTGTCTGCCCCCTGCCCTCGCCTGTTAGCTTGTGGCTCAGGCACAGCTTTGCCTGGCAGGTAAAAAAGAAAAAAAAAGACAAACATACTTTGCGATAAAGCTGGTTGCTTTATAAACTCATGCAGTACATACAGACTACAGCTGCATTTTTTGTGGGCATTCGTTGTGTGGTCCAGATGGCCAGCTTCAGCCGTCTCTCCCCCTCTGGCTGATGATGCACATTGGTTTGACCCATCTATCTATTCCAGAGACTGAAGAGGAACATCTCCGGGCACGTTCTTCTCTCCAGTCTGGAGAAGAAACTTTGAGTCGCCTCGTTTAGGTGATAATGAGGCCTGACACGGCACCGCTTTCAGCAGCCGCAGGAGAAACAAACCCTCAAGAAAATGTTTGCTTTGACCGTCTGAGTCGATAATGCCTTTCATTGATATCAGAGAGGCTGCTAAGCAGAGAAATCAATATTTTAAGGAGGCTTTTTTATTTTTTATTTTTTTTATGAGCTTTAGCCTGAGAAAGAGACTCAAATGAAGTGCGGGTTTCGTGCGCTGTCTTTGTGTCGATACATGCCATGTTTTCTCAAACAGTGCGTATCGATTGGCAGGCCTTCACAGCGGTGTGAACTGGATGACTCGGCCATTTTGTCTGCGCGGAGCGGGCTTAACGTCTCCCACTCCCCTCAATGTCAGGCCGAAGGAGCTGGCCTCTGCTGCCGATACGCTCTGGTGCCTTCACTAGATTGCCGACGGCTTTGGCTGTAAGCGGCCTAATACCAGTGGGGAATTTAGATTCAGTTTTTACACAATTGACTCCTCCAGACCTCCCTTCACTCCTACACTCTCTCTCACACACACACACTGTCTCTCACTCTCTCTCTCTCACACACACACACTCTGTCTCTCACTCTCTCTCTCTCTCTCTCTCGCTTCACGACTCGCACACTTCATGACGATGTGTCGCATATTTGGTCAAATTGCGAGGACGTGCCTCCTAGCCAATCAGCAAGTGCGACTCATTCAGCTTGCCTCTGTGTCAACACGCAAAATGAGCTTTAAATGGAACTCATCTTTGCTATTCGTTCAGGTTACGGTCTGCACGCTTACTAATTGTCACCATCTGAGAGGGAACAGATGCAAATGACAATGCCACAAGATGATTGTAGATAATTGCAATAATTCAGCAAGGAGCGTATTCATGATTTTCCTCTTCTTCCACTGTGTCCCTTAATGTAGCATGTTAGCTGTTTTCACCAATTAGGCAGCAGGTGCTTGTTGTTCTCTGCCTGCATAAGTGTAATTAATGTTGTTTTCATCGTGCTGAACAACAGGTGCAAAGGGCCTTTTTGTGTCTGACAGGCGCTTATGAATAAAGGATCAAACAATTTGCAGCAAACACTGTTTAAGCATCTCTCTTCTGTCTCGCTTTCTCTGGTGCAGTTTCTGCCACTTCTCTGGCTCTCCCTTCTCTGTCGGATCTGTCTCTCTTGCTCTCTGAACACTCTTCCTCTGGTTATCTGTTCGTTCTCTCTCTCTCTCTGTGCTGTTCTGTCTTTCTCTCTGGTGCTCTCTCTCTCTCTCTCTCTCTCTCTCTCTCTCTCTCTCTCTCTCTCTCTCTCTCCCTCTGCATTTGGCCCTTTGCTGCAGTCAAGCACATGCAATTGAAAAGCCAGCGAGTGATGTTTTTCTGGAGTAGTTTTATAGCCCGCATGTCTAGTGCTGGGAGACTTAGGTGCACCTCCAAGGGGTTGAAGTATAATTTTCATGGAGCTTTTAAAGTTATTGGTGCATTTCAGGTTTTAGGTTTAACCTGTAAAGTATGATTGCATAGTTTTTATGATGCCGCTATATATGTCAAAGTGTTATAGCTGTGTGCCTGAAGTCTGAAAGCCAACAGCACAATGACATGTATTTATATCCATCTAGTATGATCAGAAGAGGGTCTGTCCATAATGTCTGTCTGAGTCTATATTTTTACCCAGGGAATCTATAAATAGGGCTGGCAGACAATTGTTGTCATAAGATTATGACATCATCATAACATTATGATGACATCATAATTATGGGGCGGCTGTAGCTCAGGAGGTAGAGCAGGTCGTCCATTAATCGCTTTGACTTGGGCAAGATACTGAACCGCAAATTGCTCCTGATGATGTGCCAGCACATCATTTCACCATCGGTGAATGTGTACCTTAAAGCGCCTTCTTCTTCTTCTTTGGTGTTTTATGGCAGTTGGCAACTTGGCATCCTTTATGTTGCATTACCGCCTCCTGGATTTATCCATCCACTGTTTCCCTACATTCTGAAACAAGACGACACCCCATAAAGCATTTTTTGGGGGATAAAAGGGCTATATTCACCTTATTCACCACGCCCACTTTTTCTCTCTTCCGCGTTCAACGCAAACGTATTTGTTCTTCCGGTTCAGCGCTAGTTGCCTTCTGTGGCTTCTGTGGTTAGCCACTAGTTAGTTATGTTATATGGCAGTAAAATGCCACTGAATGACCAAATTGATAATAACTTTTAACCATTTCGAGTAACACTGTTTCCATACGGATCACCAGCGTTAGTTTGTTGTTTATAACGTGGCTATATTCATAACGTTTCTATCTCGGATGCGTTATTTCGAATCGCACATAGGTTACGCTAGTGGGTTTCAGGACGCAACAGCCTCGACTCCACTAACGTCATCTTAAGAGCACAATATTCCTGGAATGCAAGTTTAACTAAACAGTTACATATCCTCTGCATTCTACATAAAATTAAGATATTACGGGTTGTTTTATTTTGCATGTTACATACGTATTGGCCAAGATATGTTAGTTTATGGCGGAGTAATTCTGCCAGTTTAGATGCGGAGTGTGCGCAGCCATCTTGCCTGCGGAGTTTTTGGCAAGTCAAAACGGAAATACTATTACGGAATGACGTAATGCGGAAGCGTCCATGTGTGGGCAAAGAATAAGGTGAATAAATGCAGGCCATTTGCCATATTATGACATCATAACATTATGACATTATGACCATTGTGACATCATCAGTGATGTCACTCATATTATGACATCATCAGTGATGTCACTCATATTATGACATCATCAGTGATGTCATGCACATTGTGACATCATCAGTGATGTCATGAAATCCCTCACGAATAGTGACATCATCAGTGCTGTCATAAATCTTCTTAAGCATTGTGACCTCATTAGTGATGTCATAAATAGGACTGGTAGACGTACAGATAAGTCGGACAAAAGAGGATCACTTTGCGGTCACTTTTCCAGAAAACAGACCAGCTCCAACATGAATGAGAGCCCCGGCTTGGGGAAAGGGCAGCCTTACAAGACGCAGCAGCTGCACCCCCGCATCAAGGAGATCGTGGAACAGGCTCGCCAAGGAACAGACGACCACATGATTCCCCTCGCCTCTCCCAACCCTGACTCTACAGCTGCCACGGCTCTTCCAAAGAAGAGGAAAGGGGTGCACATTAACCCTGCGTCAGGACATGCTGCTCTATTTGCCTTGGGATGTCCTACAAAGAAGAGGAAAGTGTTATGTGAAATTTGCATTGTTGTCTAAGTGTCAAGGGCCACCAGCCGGTTAGCCGGACAATTAGCAACAAGGACGTTAGCAAACTTAGCAATGAGGGCAGGGCATATAGCTCCATTCCAGCGTGTGCTTGGATTTCCCCCGGTCGGTATGGTCATCTCTCAGCACTGCTTGATTCACTGGGCCAGCACAAGCAGGAAAGCGCTCCTCCGAGTAGAACCTTCCAGGGTCCCGACAGCACAGTCAGTTCGGCTGTTGTGGGATGCTCCACAACGTGAAGATGGCCGAAGCAATCACACACTACTGACATACACTGAAGAGCATCTACAGGGTTGGGTTCCCGGTTACACAGTCAATAGTTCATTATTTTTACGCCTTTATCGGTCATCTTCGGTTTGGGGTCCAGCTTAGGTCGGCGTCCGTGTGGCGTTCTGCCAAGCCCTCAAATGCCCTACTCGCCCGCTCACTTCCTGCTGGAAAATGACCCCTGAGCGCTAGGACGGCCCACCCTCAAGTCAGGCCTCAGCCAATCATCTGCTGAAACATATGACAAACATGGCACCTAACCACCGTGACACTGATGTATGATGATCAAAGATCTTAATGAAAAAATGTGAAATGGTTTGAGTATTTAAATAAAGTTATTGCTTAAAATAAAATACAAATCCAATCCTTTTTTTTTGGCATTTTCAGACTAAACTCCAATGAATCCATCACTCCACTTGGAATTGAATGGTTTCCCTCACTAAAGAAGGACTCAAATCCTTCCAGTCAGACTACTTTGTAGCATTTGAACTGAAATACCCACTGGAAAAGCCTCATTTACAGTCAATTAGATGAGATAGTGTTGTTGGGGTCCAGTGAGGGCTTAGTTAAATATAGTATTGTCTTTATGATATTATATACATTTGAAGACTAATTAAATTCAAATTCTAACTAAACTCTGGCAAAACATCATGAAGAACATCATTTTTATATTCTTCTTATATTCTTAAAATCATGGAAAAGGTGTGACCTTTTGGTTTATTCATAGATAAAGAAATCATGATTTACAGAAAGGTCAGGACATTATTTCCACTTGACTTGAGAATTCACTTGATCGCTACATTTGTGTGCCAGAATGCACCATGGTCTCTGTTTCAGGTGTCCACTGTAGCCTGACGTGTGTGTTTATTTATTTGTTTATTTAAACGGATCCCCATTAGCTGACGCCAAGACGCCAGCTAGTCTTCCTGGGGTCCAAGCAGCAATATACATTACATTACAGACAATCAATAGAATATACACAAATACAATATACAAATAGCTTAATAAATACATCAAAACATGCCTCACATAAAAAAGATCAAAGAAAACAATGGGTAAAAGCTAATAGAAACAGATAAGACAATGTGGCAAGGTATGCAAGACAGTAAATATATACTAAAATAGATCTTCAGAGGAAGACTCAAAAGGAGAAACCCCATATTGTTTGTATGTGAAGTCTAATACTGTATTCCCTTTGAAGCGAGCCTTTCCTTTGATGTAGCGAACATCACCAGGAAGGCTGTTCCACAATACGATTGCTCTGTAAAATACAGCCCTCTTCATATAATTGTAATGTGTGTCTGTGTGTGTGTGTGTGTACGTGTGTGTGTACGTGTGTGTGTGCGTGTGTGTGTGCGTGTGTGTGTTTTCTAGGTGTCGGCATGGGGAGGCTACGTCTTCATCATCAACCTGATTCCTCTGCATGTGTTTGTGCTGCTGCTGATGCAACGCTACAGCACGAGAGTCTACATCGGTAAGACACACGCACACACACACACAGTCACACACACACACACACACACACACAACCCAGAGAATAAGCTCGAGTGCCTGACTTGATGCTGTGGACTCCCACACATGGCTGACATTGAAGTAAATGGGCCTGTCTCTGTCTCTGATATCGGCACTCAAGAGTAGAGACCCGACGGTACGAGAGAAAGCAGCACTCCTGCCCGGTCTCCTCCCAACATTATCGCCCGGGCATTTGACCCTGAAACGACCTCGGACGCCCGGTCGCGCCCGTGTTCATCTATCGGCGCAGCACGCACAAACTTAAGCTCTCCATCATGCTGGCCGGTCCAGACACCCACACGCCACTTCACAGTAAATGCAGCCACCTGCTACCTGAGCCTCTCATTTCTGTGTGAATAGCAGGAGCGGAGCAGCGCCGCTGAAGAAGATAAGCTGGTTATTTCGCAGAACGTCCCAGTTCCTCTGAACACGTGAGCGCGATCCTTAAGACAGAGATGCTCATACGTTTTTTTTTTGTCCTAGTCAAGTCTCAAGTCTTTGAGGGCCATGTCCAAGTCAAGCATCAAGTCTTTGGTCACAAGTCCAAGTCTGCTTAGAACACTGCATAAGCTATCTAAGGAATTCAAAGCATACTGGATTATCCTCACTCCTTTATCTATTAGCATACAGTATCAGCATTGGATTAGACATTTATTAGTAGACATTTCCTTAATGTTAAGACATGAAACATTTGATCATGTGACTATTTCATTTACATTTCACCTCAGACACGTCTGAAATGTACCCAGATTTGCTAGAAAGATAAACAACATTTCAGCTTTTCCCCAACTAGGGCGCTGTTTGATGACATCACTAGGGTGGCGGTACGGTACAGTAGTAAGGATTTTGAACATTTGATGAATCAAAACAACCACAATCCAAGCAGCATGTGCTGTGAGCCTGTTAGAATTCAAAATACTTAATACCAACACTTAGCTAGCCTGTACTCCACACTGTACTGTACTGTACTGTACTGTACTGTACAGTACAGCCACCTTAGTGATGTCATCAAGCAGCGCCCCAGTTGGTAAATTTCAGACTTCAAAGCCGTGTCCTGTCTTTTTTTTGGGTGAAATGCAAATGAACTAGGGTCATATGATTAAATGTTTCATGTCCTCTTTAATGCGGCGAAAAAAGTACAATAAATAAACAAAGATTGTTCACGAGTTCCAAATCTCGAGTCTGAGTTGAGTCCTTTTGAGGACGAGTCTCAAGTCCAAGTCCTCATCTCTGCCTTGAGACGCTCCGCCGGAACAGATCCATTGTCAGTTTAGCCGTGGGCAGCAGGCACCGCTGCTGAGGTCAGGAGATAAACCATAGTGCTGTGAAGCATCATTCACATCTGATTATACAGGTATGTTGAACTCACCATGAGTAAAAAACCATACTCTTTGAAAAATAAATTGCATCCTCTTCACAGCGACGGAGCTTTGACCCAACAGTAGTTCTGTTTTTTTGTACTGTAAATTGTACTTCTTGGCGACACCGGGCTGTTAGTTGAAGTGGAAAATTTCCCTCCGCCTTCGTCGTCGGTGAAGGATATTTACGGCCCGAGCGTCAGCCAGCAACCTCACGGACCTTTTGGTAGCAAATGAGAGATGGAGTGCTACATTTGTAGACATTTTCGGTTTAGAAAAGACATTAGCTTTTTAAGTGGTTCATATAGCCCTCGCCTTCTCTGCTCAAATCCAATCTTAACAGCTCTTCTTGTCTCTCAGTGACTCTGAAGGAAAACACAGATGGGGGGGGGAAGAAAGAAAAATAATCTGTTGAATAAAATGCCTTGCAGTCTATGTTCCCTCACAATTCGTCTCTCTCTGTCTTGATTCAATAGCAGATTTGTGAGAGGGAGATTGCTGAGGGCAGTCACTCACAAGCTACTTCGAAAAGCAGGCACCCTCGTCAGGACTAGAGCTGGGTATTGGTTCAAATTTCAAGAATCGATTCGATTCCAATTCACAAGGTTGCGAATCGATTAATTTCGATTGGATTCGATTCGATTCGATTCCGATTCGATCAATTTTCAATATTGATTTGGTTAGTGATACCAAAACGTGGTTTTTGAGCTGTACCCTGAATTACATGACTGTCCAGTTATGTAACACAGGGGTTTCCAACCAGCCAAGTAGATACATGGGGAAAAAAAGTTGCAGACCTGTTGTCAATTTTAATGGTTTTAGTTACACATATATTTACTCACCACGTGGTGACAAAGGGTAAATAACAGCCTTTTCATCTGTCAATAAAGACTAGGGATGCACGATATATCGGCAATCATATCGGTATCGGCCAGTATCGGCCGATTTTTTTAACATATCGGTCATATCGGTATCGGTCAGATGTTGCAATGTTAATATCGGTTATCATTATCAGCCAAATTCTTCACATTGATATGAAATAATGCAGTAAATCTATGATTTATGGGCTTTTCCAAAGGCTTTGCAAATAAAGAAATGCATAACTTTTTCAAATTCAGTGTTAACATGTGTTTTTCAGTATGTACAAAATGTGATGATCATAAAAATGTGGTTTTATACAGATCATATCGACATCGGTAAATATCGGTTATCGGCCATAACAGCAATGTTAATATCGGTTATCGGCATCGGCCAAAATTTTCATATCGGTGCATCCCTAATAAAGACACTTTCACAATTATGCACAGTGATTTGATTTCAGCCTATATAATTTCTAAAAGTAGATATTAATAATGATCAAACATTTCCATTCATGTAGCCTACAGTATTTATGTTTTTGTTTCAACTACAAACATAATTAAACGTCAACTTGAAACTATGTTTCAACTACCACACACAGCACAATATTTTAGCCTGTTTAGTAAATTTTTTTTTTTTTTTTTTTTTTTTTTTTTTTTTAATAATAAAAAAAAAATCGATCTCTGGACATATGAATCGGTAATCGAGGATTAAAATGAAAATCGATTAAAAATCGGAGAATCGATTTTTTGAACCCAGCCCTAGTCAGGACGAGTGTGAAATCTTATTTAAGTCGGTGCGTCTGCGATTCGGTTCCCCCCAGCCACAAATGTGGGAGCTGTACTGTTCCCAGCAGCACCGCGGTCTCTCACTCAGCCCCCCCCCCCCCCCGCGCCGTTCTGCACCAGCTCCCATTTTCTCAGTAAATAACTTCAGATGAGGTGTTTTGGATTTACTCCCTCTGAAGCGCAACAGTGAAAATCAATGGGCTTTAAATACCTCTGCGCTGATGCTTTCCCTCAGCAGGACCCAACCTGGAATGGTGGCATAGAATGGAAGGTAGAGTTCAATAGTTTATTTTGATTGTTCAGTTTCTTATCTTCTTTGCTTTTCTCTTTGTCTCTTTCCCTTCCCGTCTCTCTCTTTTTTCACCTTTCTCCCTCCCTCCCTCCCTCCGCCTCTCCTGTCATCACAGCTTACAGCACTTTCTACATCATGGGCCTCGTACTGTCAATGCAGATCCCTTTCGTGGGCTTCCAGCCAATCAGGACCAGCGAACACATGGCAGCGGCAGGTAAGTCCCGCCCCCTCTGCCTCCCGAGTGACACCGTGCTGTAACTGACCTTGCATTCACATGCTATCGGTCATCTCTGAAAAACAAGTCCTTTGCTAAGTGACCTGATTTTCCAGCGTGTGACGCAACAATCTGGGCACCCAGATCACAGACGGGCGATATTTCAGGGTTTCTGGTGTTGAGCAGATAATATGTCCGTGCCAGGACTTCCTCTTCTGTGCGCTGCCGTCATTGTTTACAGTCCGATTGACGCAAAGAACAGAGTTGGAACTGATCGATTGTAGATGTTTTAGATCCAGACGGCATTTTGGCCATCATAATATATATAATATATAATATTATTATATATTATTATATATATAATAATATATAGCTGCAATAATGATGAGAGGTCGGACTGTAAACAATGACTGAAGCGGAAGTCTTGGGGTGGACATACTGTATCCGCTCAACACCGGAAACCCTGAAATATGGGCCGTCTGTTCCAGAGTGTTTTTAGTCGTCGGACTGATAGACTCTGGGTTCCCTGATTGATGACGCAATAACTTAAAACTTCTCAGCACGGTGGAAAGATAAAGTTTTGTGTCGGTTACCAGTTCTACTACTCTAAAATCTACTTTCACAATGACTTGAGTACATTTCTGTTTGCCTGGAGCACCGGCAAAAAAGTTATTTGCTGCTACCTTCAGTTACTTTTATACTTTTTTTTTTTTTTACCTTTTATGTGTTTAGCCAACGCTTATCTCGAGCAACTTGCAGTGATTGAGCAGTTCTGGGTTCACTGTGTCGTACACAAGGACACTCCTGACAGGATTCATTGGCTCTTGCAGTTGCAGGGATTGATCACACAAACGTTCCGTTGTGTGTCAGTGTCTCGAACCACTCGGCCACCCTGTCACAACATGATGACAGGCACAGGTTCATGTCTGAGGTCATCAACACGCAACCTCCATGTCCTGACTCTCTAATCACTACCAGCAAAACGATGTCACAACACGGGAGAACAGTCCAGGCTGCACCGCTGAAGTTCACAAAGTACTTCACATCAACCATTTGGTGCATGCGCTTCTCCAATGGGGGCACACAGGAGCTTCTCGGAATACGTTTTACAAAATTAAAATCACGAAGACGCCCCATATGGGTTTTATCACTTTAAGTACTTTTCATCTCAGGCTGGTGGGTAGTTTATTAAAGCTTGTTCAGTTTCGCCCCTCAAGACTGGGCCCATCTGCTCTCCGACAGCACGGATGGGTGCGTGCGTTTTGCACGTGCACGTCTCTTGTGTTCATTTGCATCCAGACTGTGAGAGGAGAGGAGAAAGGACCGCTGTTGGCAGCGTCAGGGAGGTAGACGTCACCTTCTTGAGAATCCTCTTTAACACTTCACCGCAGCAGGCGGCGTGCAGCGAAGTGCGCCCGTTTCCCTGGGTGTCGACAACACACAGACGGCACGACGAGAAGCTTTGAGGAATACACCAAAGCCGTCACCGCCAGGAACCATCTCTGCTCGCCTCTCCCTCTCCCTCTCTCTCTCTCTCAAAGGGCAAGTGTGTTTTTCTGTCGCCAGAGTAGCAGCTGCTCAGAACATCTGGCGCTGGCGCTCAGGGAGCACAGCGGGAGACGGGCGAGAGATTGACAGAGCCGTGGACCTCTGGGTATCAACGGAGATGTCAGCCCCTGAGGCGGGCGAGCAGGGTGGCACGCAGAGTGACAAGCGTGTTAGCACCAGCAGGCAGGGCTTTCACCTTGGAAATGGTTGACACCCGCAGTGGGCGCGCGCCGCAGGGCTAGCGGGAGGATTCGGGCGATTTTACACAAAGTTTTTCAAGGGAAGTGAGGCTGACGAAAGGGAGGGAAACTGAGCCTCTCGTCGATTATCGTTAAAATTCACCCGGCGTGGAAGGAGACACACGGTGAGGACGAGGTTGAGGAAAAGAAAGCGAGCAAGTGAAAGCGTTTGAGGGAAGGTGGCAAGAAAGAGAGAAGGAAGAACATCATACATTCAGAAGATGTTCCCCCGTAGTGTTTGTCATTCACATCCGCATGGCCAGCCGGAGGCGCTATCGTGCACCGCTTAATCAAAAATTTCCTCTGCTTCTTAGCGTCTAAAGTAAAGCTGCTTCACACGCCGCGGGAGGCACAATGAATCACGCCTTTCTCAAATATTCTCTGAGAGTTTCCTTTCCTTTGTATGCTCGCTCATTCTGTTGTGTGTGTGTGTGTGTCTGTGTGTGTGTGTGTTTGTGTGTGTGTGTGTGTGTCTTCCCCCCTAGGTGTGTTTGCTCTTCTCCAGGCCTACGCCTTCCTGCAGTACCTGAAGGACAGGCTGACCAGGCAGGAGTTCCAGACCCTCTTCCTCCTGGGAGTGTCTCTTGCCGCCGGCGTGGTCTTCCTCACCGTTATCTATCTCACATACACAGGTGCGTAAAGCTTTACCCGCACAGTGATAACGCACCTCTGGGTGGTCTGAAAATGTGTGAACATTTGTTTTTGTTCTTTCCGGTTCTTGCAAAGTTTGGGATTTGCACAAACGGTCCAAAAAAAATATTGAAGAGTTTAGTCCTGATGTGACTTTTCATAATTTGTATTAATTGTAGATCCGCTGTTATGTGATGTTGTGTTAATGTTTGTCCCTCTCAGCAATACTTCTCACTCAGTTGTAGATTGACTTGCTTTGGTTAACGGTGAGATGACTCATTCATCAGCATACTATTAATTGAAAACAAGCTCAAATCTAGTCAACCAAGAAATGACAGTAATATCTGAAAATATGGATTTCTTACCCCATTAAGATCTAAGGCACCCTCTAGAAAAGCATTCTAAAACTGAAGTCGCGTTTGAAACAACCGTCTAAAACCCTAGGGATAGTGTATAAATGATCATTGCTGAAAGGGTTAACGAAAAGGGAGAACAACGCAAATGCTGCATCAGGTCTTAAAGCGTGGAAAAGGTGTTAGTCCTGTACTCAATAATATGTCTGTTAGTGTTGAGAATGCACAGAACGATCCAGATAATTCATCTGTGTTAAGATCTTATTATAGATTAACTCCCTTATGGACATTATGTTCTCATGACTATCATGCATTTATATAAAGAGACAACACTGAGAGTATTACCATGGAAACAGCTCACTGTGAGGTGCACACACAGGGCCTCGGCAGCTGTCTTCTATCAGCATCTCCCAGGTATCTTATTTTGGTGATACAGGAGTCTGGATACGAGCTCATCTTATTTTGGTGATACAGGAGTCTGGATACGAGCTTATCTCGGCTGTCGGGAGACGGGATCCAATTTTACCTGTACAAACATACAAAATAAGGGTCATATTTTTGTCTCCCCAAAACAGTCAGGATATCTGTGTGCATGTAAACACACTCCTACAAAGCGACTCCCTCTTAGCTTTATTTTTGTCGTGCCTGACTTTGAATGTGCAAATGACTCAGAAACGAAGGTCTTTCACTGTAATAAAATGCGAAAATTAAATTAAGTCGAGGCAAATGTGCGAGGTGCTGTGATGTCGTAAAGCTGATTAAATTGAGGTTCTTAATGAGGCTGTCGGATCATCTTCCTAAAATAATGTGTAAAAGTTTCAGCTGCTGCCATTTTTTTAGACTATATTTATTGTCAGGTATACCTGCAATTTGTCCTAGTCCAGTCTTTGAGTGCCAGTGTTAAGCCGGCTCATCTTATCACTTAATTAGTTTGATATGGTTTTATTAGCCGTGCTAACGATGTAGGAAGGAAGTGATGTTTTCACTCGTCTGTTTGATATGGATGTAGATGTGTGAGATGGAAGTTGCAGCAGATGTGACTGGGATTTGTTGGACACTGGACAGAGTGTTCTTGGCTCAACCATCAGTTGATTTTGGCGGCGATTTGGGATTTTGGCCATTTCACATGATGCCAAAGCTATTCATGCCGTGTTCAGTGGGAAAGTCGGACATCCAGAAATCCCAAGTTGGCTGATAGACGGCGTTCAGCATTTCATGCACATGCTATTTTGTCAGGAAATCAAACCCAGACGAAAAAAGATGACCAAAAAAGTTAGACAACTGTTCAGTTCAGTTGTTGCCTGAGTGCCTCCTAGTCACAACTGTGAACTTTGAGATGCTATTTTTGACTCCCCGATTTGGTTGAAGCATGGTGAGCAGCAGAGCCAGGCTGGATGAACTTTGTCCCTGAATATATTTTCCATTTTTCTTTTCGGCTCCCCCTAAGGCTCCTTTCTCACTTTTGTTGGGTTGTTTTCATTGGCGTTTTAAAGTGCTTTGCAATTTCTGTTTAGAAAAGTGCTTACATTATTTATATGATGATTATTAAACGGGTTTGTCACAATGTGTTTTAGAGTGCAACAAAAGATGTAATACAGATAGAATTTGAGTACAGACACATCACACAATTTAACACATGAGAATGCCAGAGCGTGTGTGCGTCTGTGTGTTCAGACTCGGAGCTGAAATGCTCTGAGATCAAAGCTCATATTAGCCAAACTGTGCGCTCTAATTTGCAGTTTGCTTTCAGTTTCATTAATAAAAGAAGTCAATCCCAGTAATTAAGCACCATCAATGGAATATATTTTCAACATTGACACGTTCTCCTGCTGGGACTTTATTCATGGTTTGAAATGCCGAAGGTTCTGCTTTACTCGGCTCAGTCGCTTTAATAGACCTGCACAAAGCCTGTTATTATATACTTAAGGTCTACACACCAACGCTCTCAGATAACATTACATCTGAATTACCATGTTGTTAATTCATGTCGTGTCTTTCAGTTTTGTTCTACACGGTGAGCCGGGCAGACTGAAATGTAGACTAGATTGTGTTGTCCTCGGGCAAGCTCTATTCTACATGAATCCCAGGCCTATAGCTCAGTTAGTATTTGCCAAATTCTTCTTCTTCTTCTCCTTCTTTTGAAACCTGCATCAGGTAGCAGATAGCCAGGTTTTGCCACGTCGGACAGGGCAACGAATGCCTTCACGTTTTGAGAAATACAGGGAGGTATTTTAAAGTGATTTTTAGTATACGTTGCCGAGGCTGACTCATCTTATCCACACACCTCTGGTGCTCAAAGACTGTTAAAACAAACTCAAAACATCGACATATTCTGACACACACACGCAGTCGAACCCTACAGACACACTCTGAGGTTCTGATAGTAGGTAGCGCTCTGTTGTTCTGTATTGATTCTGTGTGTGTGTGTTTGTGTGTGTGTGTGTGTGTGTTTTGTAGGCTACATCGCTCCGTGGAGTGGCCGCTTCTACTCGCTCTGGGACACCGGGTAAGCCCCACTGACCTTCACACTCTCGACCATCAGTGGGAGCGGTTGATAAATCGAGTGTGTGTTTCTCTAAGAGGGCTGCAAATAAACCTGCGCCGTCCCAAAGGGGAAACACGTAGAGGATAGCTTATCCATCGGGCCGATGTCTTCATTCCGTACAGCACCGTGTGCTCTCCAAATGCGCCGCAGCGCGTCTGATTTTTCAGCAATAAAAGCCGATCAATTCTCTCTCTCTCCTCCCCCCTCTGTTTGCTGACTGAAGCAGTTTGAGATGGACTTTTCTTCCTCTCCTTAAGAGGCTGTTACTCTTTCCTTAATGTGCTGTGTGTTTTCCCTCTCCCAGCTGTAATTACAACACACACACACACATGAGAAATATCTATAACGCAAACTGCTGCACAACAAGCCACCATTAGTGAATAAACCAGGCTTACACAGATGAGGAAATAAAAGCTAAAATAACATTACTCATCTCTTGTGTTAGATTTGTTCATATTTTACCATGGGGATGCCAAAGGTAAATTACCCCACTCACTCTTCTCCGCCCCCCCTGTCTTCCCCCAAATTTTACACTTAATTACTGTAGGAGGTTGCATTTTATAATTTGTCTTAACATGCCTGCTGCTCTCATACTAACATAAATCACATCTGCTCTCTCTCTCTCTCTCTCTCTCTCTCTCTCTCTCTCTCTCTCTCTCTCTCTCTCTCTCTCTCTCTCTCTCTCTCTCTCTCTCTCTCTCTCCAGCTATGCGAAGATCCACATCCCCATCATCGCGTCGGTGTCGGAACACCAGCCCACCACATGGGTCTCCTTCTTCTTCGACCTGCACATCCTGGTCTGCACCTTCCCGGCAGGCCTCTGGTTCTGCATCAAGAATATCAATGACGAGCGAGTTTTCGGTATGAAAATTGTTATTGAAATTCAGAACACCGTTGTTTTTCTGAGCATAACGATTCAAAATTTCAGCGTCATCGTGCCATTCATTAGATCTGTCCATCACTTTAACTCAGGTTGTCCTTTCACTAACGATTGTCTTGTGGTTACTGCGAAAAATACAGATAATATTTCACAATATTAGCTCCATTTATTCTTCTGTAGTATGAAATCACAAATGAGACGGCTTGCCCATAACAATCTCACAAGCTCTCCATCCAAATTGTTATTTGCACTTTGTAAAAATTTTTTTTTTTAAATACTATTTGTGGCTCAGAAATAAACGTAGTTCTGCACAGACTGCGTTGTCATTTAACTTTGTTGTCATTGAATCGTATCATGTCTTAAGCTTAGCGTCCCATCCATAAATAGCATAATGAACATAATGATGATTATCATGCATGATTTGTGTTAATATAGTACATCAAAAGTCTTATGAAACATGCCCAGAGATGGTGTAATGATTCAGAAATCCTCCCTCTGCAATCGAAAGAATGCTCGCTGGTCTGAGATCCGTTCCACACGTCTGCTGTAGTCTCTCCTGTCCCGCGTGTCCCCTGGTATATTCCCTCTCATCTTTCCTTCCCTCTCAGTAAAGGGAAAAGACACTAAGGGGGTTTGACTTCTCAGTCCATTAATAATAAAAAAAAAACTTTATGTGAACAGATTAACTCATTCTCTGCCAGGGTCATTTCGGTCTGTGTGCTCCCAGTGCCAGGATTTTGAGCATATTTCCTGATCTTCCAGGACCCACAGAATATTCTGTGCTAGGAATAAAATTACACAACATATCTCACAATAAAGCAGAGACTCTCTTCTTACCCCTTGTAAAAAACTGAAACTCTCCCATGTTTCCTTGTTTAGTTACAAGCAGTGGAAGTTAGCTTGTTTTCACTAAAAATGCCCTCCTTTGGACAGAAATATGAGAAAAAGAGGTTTTTAGTGAAGGACACCGTTTCAAGCAGAACTCTCTTTTGAGCCTTTTATTTTTTGCCTCAGTGACACATCAGACATATACAGTATTTGTTTTCCCAAATAAATAAATAAAAAATAAAAAATAAGAGAATGTATTTTACAGTTGCCATGTGGATTTTTAGCTTAGCTTGATAAAAGCATAAACAAATGGAACGAACCCTTATGTGGTCACACTCACACACTCTCTCTCTCTCTCACACACACACACACACACACAGGAATAACGAGTGCTGTAACGTTACCTGCTGTCACGTTACCTCTCACCTCTGTTAGCACAGAAGATCACACAATAGCTACGTTAGTGCTGTAAACTTTGAAATGTTTATGTGACACATGTTTCGCCTTGGTTGCTGGGGACGGGTGTGTGACACGGTTTGACGCGTTTGACGTATCCATGTGATTCCCCCTCCCTTGAGTGTGATAGAGCTCTCCCTTGAGAGGGAGAGCTGGCAAGAGGAAACGTGAAGCGAGTCATGCCGGCGGCATAAGTTATAAACAATGCGTGACAATTATACTCGAATGTTGTGTGTGTGATCATTTCATCTCAAACGCGATACAAAAAATAGGCTACTTTTTACCATCGTCATCGCTCTCTCCAAGTGGCACCCATTTCTCCTCCTCCGATTCATCTGTCAGAACGCTGTGAAGGGGAGCCTTCGTCGCCATGGCGCTCCGTCGTGGAGCAATAACAAAAACGCTGGCGTCTTCCTCGCCATCGTCGCCAGCCGAGAACTCTGGATCGGACTCTGTTTCGACCACAGGCTCCACCCATAAATACTAAACTAGCGGGTTCCTTTTATCAGTTTGACTTGAAACAATGTCACAGGCTGGGAAAGTGTCTGATGTAATGTAAACAGCCAAAACATGAAAGTACGTCCGAGTACGTCTTTGGCACAGAACGCCATTGTTAAAAGTACGTCCGGGTACGTCTTTGGCAGAGAATGAGTTAAGATGGCCTTAGATTAAGGGCAGAGAACTTTTGGCCGACACATCCCCGGTCCTTCAGCAGTGTGATTTGTTCTCCCTTGAACTTAATCAGCTTGTTAATGCTATCGATTAGCCACGCACCTGTTGAGCCAGGTAGGCAGTGTGCAAGGGCGAAATGCTAACCATCGACTGATTACTTACACAACGCAATCTCTTTTCCATGTCTCTCTATCTCGTCCTCTCGCTCTCTGCTCCCTTTCTTTTCTCTCGTTCTACCGCCCCTCTAACCTCCTTCCTTTCCCCCCTCTCTCCCTCTCTCCACACCTTTCACCCACGCCCTCTCCTCCCCTCCTCTCTCTCTACTGCCCTCCAGTGGCGCTGTACGCCATCAGCGCGGTCTACTTTGCCGGCGTGATGGTGCGCCTGATGCTGACCCTGACCCCGGTGGTGTGCATGCTGTCGGCGGTGGCCTTCTCCAGCGTCTTCGAGCACTACCTGGGGGACGACATGAAGAGGGAGAGTCCGCCCGCCGAGGACAGC
Source organism: Poromitra crassiceps (assembly GCF_964638095.1). Lineage (NCBI taxonomy): Eukaryota > Metazoa > Chordata > Actinopteri > Beryciformes > Melamphaidae > Poromitra > Poromitra crassiceps. The sequence continues at coordinate 37,132,246 of NC_139643.1, read as the reverse complement.
AGCGACGAGGACGACAAGAGGAACTCCGGGAATCTCTACGACAAGGTCAGGAGAGGAGCGAAACGATGAGCGCGACAAAGCGGACCTCAGACTCGCACATGGACCGTTTGTGCTCGATTAATGTCATAATAATGCGAAGCAGTATTGATCTGAGTGAGGAAATTCTTCTTTTGGCCCACTCTCCATCCGCAGAGAGGTCAGTGTGCAGGCTCGGATGCAGAACAAACACTGATGCTTGAATCCGGCTTGTCCGGTCGAAGGGCGGTTTTGCTGCTCATTTGTGTTTTTGTTGCCGGAATTGTGACTTTGATACCAGTGCTAAGTTGAATATCTTAAAAATGTGATATGAAATGACCACGTTTCCATGGCAAACAAGAAAAGCCCTTCCAACAATGTTAGCGAACACCACCAGTCCACCAGTCACTGCTTCAGATTTGATGTCAGTTGGGGTGTCCATCTTTGTCAGCTCTGTAAGCTATAATAATTCCATATTTCACTCCTGGCACCAGTTTTGTCAACCAGTTGAGATGGACTAGTCTGGGATCCAGTTCAAAAATGTGGTGGACTGTCAACCGCTGAACTAACTGAGCTGCAGTCTGGCTCTTGACAGCAGACTGCAGCAGTCTATTCCAGTCTCTCTCTCTCTTCTTGTAGCTACAGTATATCATTCAGTCTGTGCCGTCTGTGCCGTTGAAATTGGAATTTGAGCTTGCATACTGTAACACATACGTAGGTGAAGGTTTATCAAGTTGAATGAATGTATATATTGTCGATATTGTCATTGTTGGTTTTTGTGACAAGTCTACCACTCGTTCCACCACCTTGCTGCCCGACACTGGCAGAGAAAATGCAGTGTTGCAGAAATCCACCGTTTCTTGGCTATGCTTGATGGCTTCCCTGTTAATACATGCTGCCTCAAGTATTTTAATCAAAGTGCAAATTCAACTGTTAGCATGCCAGTGTGCCAAGCATTGCATTCTCCAGTATGGCCCTTGTTCCTGAGGGTTTTAATGCTACATTCTGTTGTAGCTGTCAATTTGCATTACATATTGAAAGACACATTCAGCCCTCTTACAGACGTATCATTTTAGTCTTGTTGTCACATCCATGGAGAGACTTGGGCTTAAGTGCCCTGCTCAAGGGCCTCTTCCTCTGACTTAATACAGTAGGTGATGGTTCGAGGTCAGAGTCGGACCAGGAGAAAAGGTTCAGCGTGTCGGTAATCAATTCCTATTAACATCTCACTTGTTGGAAGAGATCAAACGTGATTTCTTCTCTTGACTCTCTGTCAGCCGGGGATTGAGGGGTCAGAACTAGTAATTGCAAGTGATGGAGAAGAATCATGTTTCCATTGTGCAGCACCAGAGTTCTCCTACACCTTTTCTAAGGCTCTGCTGCTGCCTGTCTAAAATAATATGAACTCGTCACGTTATCTAAGAATCCTGGGCCGCCTCTCTTCAGATCATATAGAATACTCGAGGACGCTCTAGGACACCGCGGTCATTTCCTTCAGTCAATCATTCATTCCCGCTGAATAATTCATCCATGTGTGTGGAAATGCTACAGGCTTTTGCTGTCCGTCATACTAGAGTTTGTCTCCCCCCGCAGGCCGGCAAGGTGCGCAAACACGTGTCGGAGCAGGAGAAAGCCGAGGAGGGTTTGGGTCCCAACATCAAGTCTATAGTCACCATGCTGATGTTGATGCTGCTCATGATGTTTGCCGTCCACTGCACCTGGGTCACCAGCAACGCCTACTCCAGTCCCAGCGTGGTGCTGGCCTCATACAACAACGACGGGTGAGAAGATGACTGACGCACACAATCTATTTAACCACAGGGAGCCACGCAAGGTGCAACTGGCTTTGTTTGATCATTTATAATGCAGTTAGCTGGATCGCTCCGTCCTGTGTTGTTTTCTGGGTCACAGAAAACATCTCTGGATTTATAAAACGCTAATGTATTATTCTCTCTGTGAGAGTTTTTTTTTTTTTACAGACATACCGGTAATTATTCTCTTTAGCCATTAGAGAGGAAACATTGAAGGCCAAGACTAAACGCTACTGTAGATGCAACTACTCATACATATATTAATGAAACGCCAGCTTTCAGACAATGCTTCTTTTTGTCATTTTATCTTGCACACGCAAACACACACACGTGAGCGCGAACACACGCGCGTGCGCACACACACCTGCATGATTTCCATACTTACAGTTAATTGGTTGCCCAGGTTGATGTCTGCTGCTTTCCCTTAAAGGAGAATTTCGTTGTTTTTTTTACCTGGAGCCCTCTCCTCACATTAATTATTATCTGATGACTCACCCAGTGTTCTCCGCAGCGATTTTGCGCCTCCTAGGCGTTGTTTTGAGATAAATAGTGTCCAAGCCAGTCCTAGAATGGCGCTCCGTTGGGGCCACATGGCAGCGTGCTGTTCCTCCATGTAAATAGACAGTTTTCTTCCCGTTTTCTACCCATATCGTCATTATATGATCCCCAAAGAAACATCAGACTGCTAAATCACCCCCGGGCTATTTCCAGTAGTCTTTACCAGGGATCTCATTTCCTCATTCGGCGTCTGTGTCACCAACTCTCGTCAAGTCCCGTGAGACTTTCCTGCCGGCTGGCCTGTGTGACTTGACGAGAGTTGGTGACACAGACCCCGGATGAGGATATGAGATCCCACTACTGGAAATAGCCCGGGGGTGATTAGCAGTCTGATGTTTCTTTCATTCTTTCATTGTTTTTTTACCCTCAATATATTATATATATAATATAATATATTTATATTATGCACGAGTGCTCTATTTTCAGCTGTTGTTGCCATCCTAATTCGAAGCAATTGAAATATTAATAGCCTCAGCAGCCATACGCCCTGCCGTGGCTGTTAGCTGTCAACCTTGTTTCTCTTCCACAGGACACGCAACATCCTGGATGACTTCAGGGAGGCCTACTATTGGCTGAGACAGAACACAGACGAGCATGTGCGGGTCATGTCGTGGTGGGACTACGGCTACCAAATAGCGGGAATGGCCAACAGGACGACGCTAGTAGACAACAATACGTGGAACAACAGTCATATAGCGCTGGTGAGTTCTCTCCTTTATGCACATGGATAACACACGTGGTATCTTCGGGTCGGCGTGGGATGCTTAGCGAGCTCTTCAATGTCTTGAATTTCCGATGTAATTGCCATATTGTATGAAAATGTTCCTCCTAACAAACCAGATAATCTCATTTGCTTGAACTCTTCCCATTGGATTCACACTGTCGGGGGATTTCAGTTACAGTAATTGCTGTCAGACTCTTTGGGTTTGTTTTGATTTTCCAAACACAGAGATGTTTTGTCTTTCTGCTAAGTCTTTAATAGCACTTCTGTGCCTTGGCTCGTCTCTTCTTCTGTCTGTCTACCTGCTCCATGTCTCTGTCTTCTGTCTGTCTACCTGCTCCATGTCTCTGTCTTCAGTCTGTCTACCTGCTCCATGTCTCTGTCTTCTGTCTGTCTACCTGCTCCATGTCTCTGTCTTCTGTCTGTCTACCTGCTCCATGTCTCTGTCTTCTGTCTGTCTACCTGCTCCATGTCTCTGTCTTCTGTCTGTCTACCTGCTCCATGTCTCTGTCTTCTGTCTGTCTACCTGCTCCATGTCTCTGTCTTCAGTCTGTCTACCTGCTCCATGTCTCTGTCTTCAGTCTGTCTACCTGCTCCATGTCTCTGTCTTCAGCATCTGTCAAAGGAAATGGAATTAGACACAATGTATGATAGATCCTTGTTAAATAATTGCTGTTTCTTACCACTTGACTTGTCTGCGGTTGGCCACGTTTTGAAGTAGCATGTGACGTGAAACAGAGCTGTGTGATATGCCACGTTTTGAAGTAGCATGTGACGTGAAACAGAGCTGTGTGATAGGCCATTACGGCAGGAAGCCCGATGCTGCCACTTTGGATTTGCTGGCTGAGTGATCCCTGACAGGTCCGTGACAGGTCCCTGACAGGTCCGTGACAGGTCCCTGACAGGGCCGCACCACATCTGTGGCAGTTTCAACCACCATAAAAACAGAAACTTAACTTAACTACTTAAACTTGACTTAACACATAATATAACTTAAAGACCCATTACACTGTAATGTTTTAAGATGTATATAAAATACTCTACTTTCAATAATAATTTGTGTCTGATTGTGTCCGCCCCCCACCAAAAAAAATTATCTTGTTAAAATCATTAAAATTATTTCCCCCTCCTCCTGCCTCACTTCCAAAGCAACCGATCAGGGTCATCTTATCTAGAACATAAATAGCCAATCACGGCATACAAACAAGGGCTTTAACCGCTGAATACTGGACAGGAATTGGCTCCAGTATCTGTGATGTCATGAATCATGCCTGTTGGAAATCACCTTTTCAGTGAGCTCAGAGAAACTTTCCACTTTCAGCAGACGATTGTGGAAACAGCCTTCTAGTGTCAAACTCTGCACACACATCATTCTGCACAGTGAAGCTCAGACATCCAACTGAAGGAACAAGAAGAAAAACAGATTTTGACTTTAGGGGGTCTTTAAACCAATTCAACCTCTTCATAAACATACAGATGTCCTTGGTTGCTCTAAAGGAATGTTCCTTATGGTTCTTTTGTATGGAAGCTGGCTGGGAGTGGCGATTCAAGCTTGCTGGCACTGTGAATTAAGAACAGTCGTGTCATCTCTTGCTGCCTTTCCTAGGTGGGCAAAGCCATGTCGTCCAATGAGAGTGCAGCCTACACCATCATGAGGTCGCTGGACGTGGACTACGTGCTGATCATCTTCGGAGGGGTGATCGGCTACTCGGGCGACGACATCAACAAGTTCCTGTGGATGGTCAGGATAGCAGAGGGAGAGCACCCCAAGGACATCAGGGTGAGTGTGTGTGTGTTTGAAGCCACCCTCTCTGAAATCAAGCCAAGCACACCCATGCTTTCCACCACTGTCAAGGACTGGCACTTGCCCTATAATTCTTTGCTCCTGCTGCTTTGCTCAGGTAAACAACGCATCTGCAGGCCCGTCTCCTCTCCCTGAATAGGCTTTTTATGACACATTGGAAGCATTGGGCCATGAGAAATGTGCTTGAATAGGAGCAAACCCAAAGCTAGCAATTGAATTTATGAGTGCGACCCCAGACTTGGCATAAACAGACAGAAGGTCAATACATAGACTCCCAGGCACCTCCCCCCCCCCCCCCCCCCCCCAACACTTTCCATTAGGATCCGTCTCCGCGAGTCCTAGCTGGCACTTGAAATGTTCTTCATTTCTTACTTCCTGACTGTACCTCCTCTCTCTTTGTGTCCTTCAGGAGAGCGACTACTTCACTCCTCAGGGAGAGTTCAGAGTGGACAAGGCCGGCTCGCCCACGCTGCTCAACTGTCTCATGTACAAGATGTCCTACTATCGATTTGGCGAAATGCAGGTGAGGGAAGCGGCCGTCGCTGAAGATGGCAAGTGGTTTTCACTTCCTTGCCAGAGAGTGTAGCCAGAAACACGCACGCACACACGCACACACACACACCATGTCTGACTTTTATTGATCTTTTTTCCCCGTCTCTAGTTATGGTTAGCTTGAAGCTCCACTGACTTTGAGGCGGAGTTTAAAGAAAGGGGGTTGGGTTCCCAATCAACTGTGCAGGTGAAAATAACGAGCTCTCCAGCAGCTATGCCCGCCTGATCAGGAAGTAACAAGCAGCTGCCGCCCCCCAAAAGATGTAAAACTTCCTCTCCGCTGTATCTTACACAGAGAATAACGAGCAGCTGCCACCCACAAGAGGTGTACGACTCCCTGCGACTGTCTCTCTCTGTGTGCAGCTGAAGGAGCTGGCTGTCTCTCTCTGTGTGCAGCTGAAGGAGCTGGCTGTCTCTCTCTGTGTGCAGCTGAAGGAGCTGGCTGTCTCTCTCTGTGTGCAGCTGAAGGAGCTGGCTGTCTCTCTCTGTGTGCAGCTGAAGGAGCTGGCTGTCTCTCTCTGTGTGCAGCTGAAGGAGCTGGCTGTCTCTCTCTGTGTGCAGCTGAAGGAGCTGGCTGTCTGAGAGGCAGAAGAGGGAGGAGGGAGGAGGTGCCTTGGGGGAGCTCCTGAGGCACAGATGGAGCGGGGAGGAAGGGGGAAGGCCAGAGGAGGAATCTGAAGGACTGGCGGAAGCGCCGAGATGTGCCAAGGCTGGTCCTGGCAGGTAGCGCAGGAGAGATGAGAGGGAGAGAGGCGTTGCCAGGTGCTTATATCCATGCCGCACGGCCAACAGCTCAGCGGAGCCGATTCGCTCGCCACCAGCCACAGACAGCCAGCCAAAGCCCCGTGTCGGGCTAAAGAGATGAAGAGACTGAGGCAGAGGAGGAGGGGGGTACAGAGACAGACTGGGTCTGTGGGAACAGGATGCGACAAGGACAAAAGGACATCATGAAAAAGACAATGAGCAAGATGGGGGGGGGATCCATAATACAAGACAGTTGATAATGCAGTTTGTAGTGCTGAGCAAATAGAGAGGAGATTAAAGGATAATACTGACAGTGCATAATACAGTAAAGAATAGTGAATAGTTACTCCATGGACTTGATATCCGAGTGTCCTCTAAAACCTGCACCTTTATTTCTGTTTCCTAGCATGTAAGTGGAAAGCTGTGCCGTAACAGTGTGGAGGAGGAGGAGTGGGGCTGTAACGGTGTGCAGGAGGAGGAGTGGGGCCGTAACAGTGTGGAGGAGGAGGAGTGGGGCCGTAACAGTGTGGAGGAGGAGGAGTGGGGCCGTAACAGTGTGGAGGAGGAGGAGTGGGGCCATAACCGTGTGGAGGAAGAGTGAGGCTGTAACAGTGTGGAGGAGGAGGAGTGGGGATGTAACAGTGTGGAGGAGGAGTGGGGCTGTAACAGTGTGGAGGAGGAGTGGAGCTGTAACAGTGTGGAGGAGGAGGAGTGGGGATGTAACAGTGTGGAGGAAGAGTGAGGCTGTAACAGTGTGGAGGAGTGGGGCTGTAACAGTGTGGAGGAGGAGTGGGGCCGTAACAGTGTGGAGGAGGAGGAGTGGGGCTGTAACAGTGTGGAGGAGGAGTGGGGCTGTAACAGTGTGGAGGAGGAGTGGGGCCGTAACAGTGTGGAGGAGGAGGAGTGGGGCTGTAACAGTGTGGAGGAAGAGTGAGGCTGTAACAGTGTGGAGGAGGAGTGGGGCCGTAACAGTGTGGAGGAGGAGTGGGGCTGTAACAGTGTGGAGGAGGAGTGGGGCTGTAACAGTGTGGATGAGGAGTGGGGCTGTAACAGTGTGGAGGAGGAGTGGGGCTGTAACAGTGTGGAGGAGGAGGAGTGGGGATGTAACAGTGTGGAGGAGGAGTGGGGCTGTAACAGTGTGGAGGAGGAGTGGAGCCGTAACAGTGTGGAGGAGGAGGAGTGGGGCTGTAACAGTGTGGAGGAGGAGTGGGGCCGTAACAGTGTGGAGGAGGAGTGGGGCTGTAACAGTGTGGAGGAGGAGTGGGGCTGTAAGAGTGTGGAGGAGGAGTGGGGCTGTAACAGTGTGGAGGAGGAGTGGGGCTGTAACAGTGTGGAGGAGGAGGAGTGGGGCTGTAACAGTGTGGAGGAGGAGTGGGGCTGTAAGAGTGTGGAGGAGGAGTGGGGCTGTAACAGTGTGGAGGAGGAGTGGGGCTGTAACAGTGTGGAGGAGGAGTGGGGCCGTAACAGTGTGGAGGAGGAGGAGTGGGGCTGTAACAGTCTGGAGGAGGAGTGGGGCTGTAACAGTGTGGAGGAGGAGTGGGGCTGTAACAGTGTGGAGGAGGAGTGGGGCTGTAACAGTGTGGAGGAGGAGTGGGGCTGTAACAGTGTGGAGGAGGAGTGGGGCTGTAACAGTGTGGAGGAGGAGGAGTGGGGCTGTAACAGTCTGGAGGAGGAGTGGGGCTGTAACAGTGTGGAGGAGGAGTGAGGCTGTAACAGTGTGGAGGAGGAGTGGGGCTGTAACAGTGTGGAGGAGGAGTGGGGCCATAACAGTGTGGAGGAGGAGGAGTGGGGCTGTAACAGTGTGGAGGAGGAGTGGGGCTGTAACAGTGTGGAGGAGGAGTGGGGCTGTAACAGTGTGGAGGAGGAGTGGGGCCGTAACAGTGTGGAGGAGGAGGAGTGGGGCTGTAACAGTGTGGAGGAGGAGTGGGGCTGTAACAGTGTGGAGGAGGAGGAGTGGGGAGGAGGGGATTGAGAGCAGAATAATGGCAGACAGAAGGCAGTAAGTGTAAGGCGATACTGACATGAAAGGGCACACGACGTACTGTACTGTAATCAAAGGATATTCTGTCAGCATGCTCTGTCACAGCTGTTTCTGCAGTCTCACCTGGATGTCCTTGTCTTTCTCTGTTCTGTTCTTCAGCTAAGTGAAGAGACTGCTGTGGGCTGGAGTCAATTAAAAAGTATTTCACATTGCGCTAAAAAGAAGAATTTCTCCCCCTGTCCTTCGGTTTTTCCTTTAAAGAATAAAAACAACTTAACAGAGGCACAGCTAGCTGCAAGCAAAATGAGTCAAATGTCAGGGTGCTTCTTCAGTCTTCAGTGTGTTTGTCCTTTCAGCAAAATGGAAGAATATCCACAGACTGAATTTAACACTCCTGGCAAGTTTATTTAAATAAATTTAAATAACTTTAATTCAGGGTGTGGGGTATTCTTCCATTTTTCTGTGAGCTTTGACTTTATCCTGCACCGCGCTGCACCCTGCACAACTTCTTGTTCTTCACATGTTTGATCATATCTCCCGTCTCCCAGCTGGACTTCCGGACGCCACCTGGCTTTGACCGGACGCGCAACGCCGAGATCGGCAACAAGGACATCAGCTTCAAGCACCTGGAGGAGGCCTTCACTTCCGAGCACTGGCTGGTCAGGATCTACAAGGTCAAGAAGCTGGACAACAGAGAGCCGCTGGACCACAAGCTCCGCAGTATAGTGTCCAAGCAGAAGTACACCTCCAAAAAGGTAACGGATTCTGTTTAGTTGTTGTTCTAAAATCGTCAATACATTGATATATGTTAGGTACCATAGTACAGTACCATACTGTATTGGCGATTGTTGTAGGATATTTATATATTTTTTTCTTTTTTGCCACCAAATAGAGATATAATAACTTTGTTATCGACGGTTTAGAAATCCACCCTAATAGAGAAATCACACAGAGCAATCCTGAAGGCTAAACTGCAGGTCATTGACTCGCAACATTATTGTTCGAAATCCAGCTCATGTCTTTTATGTCACTCGTCGCTGTATACTGTCAAAACCTTTGATTTTCTTCCAAGCACAGGTTATGTTAAACCTAGGATTATGTAATCCAATGAATATTTATAATGAGCAGCGGCAGTGCAGCAGCACCTTGGAAATGTGGCAGTAAAACAGACAAATTAGATGAGTAACATCTGTAAGCAAGAAACCAGAGTTTATGCTCTAATCTGTAATGTTTTCAAAAGTGAAAACCTGAGGTTCACTCCACTCAAATCAAATCCCACAACTTTGGAAAAAAAGACTTAACCACATTTCCCATTTTCACAGCTTAACAGCAACATTTTCCCCACACAAATAATCTTCTTTCACACAACAGGAGTTTACATGAACGGTGGCCACAGCCACACAGTGATGTACTGTACTCTGATATATTTATACTTATACTATATATTACATTATATTATATTATATTATATTATATTATACTTTTATAGTGGTAAAGCATCACATCCTTTGCCATTTTGGAATAAATCACATTGTATAAGCAGTGACTGTGTACAGTATGTAATATGCTATAGGCTGAGGCTCTGCTTGCTAACAGTTCCGTTGCCAGCTGAGATCACATTCAAATAAACTGCTAATTAATTAGATCTGTATGTAATTGCTACCAAATGCCATGATACTGTACATAATCTGTACTTTATAAATTCACTTTGAATTCAGCCTGCAGTGTCCCTCGTACATCTACAGAGTCTCCCAATGTCCGAGTAAAACAGATTTGGGATCTGTCTCCTGACGTCATGATCAAGAGTCTCGGCTCCATTGTTTCTAGCTATGACAACGTTTTTTTGTTGTCTGTTTTTATGCTGACAAATCTGGACTGAACAAGATCATAGGAATAACTAAACCAAATTCTGTTTGAGGTGAATCCTTGTGTTTATTGGCCCAAAACTGTGATATGTAACTATGTCATATAGTATAAATATACATGTAAATATGAAAGCTATGCCAATTAAAGTTTGTATATGTTGACTATTCTTTCTTCCCTCCCACTAAACAGACTGCCAAGAGGAAGCGAGGACACATCAAGAACAAGCTTGCCCTGAAGAAAGGCAAGAAACTGAACAAAAAATAATATGGACAAACTCTATTAGAAAAATATACAGAAAAAAAAGAAATGCAAAGAAACCTCTTAACAACCAATGAAGAAGAACACAGTCAGCGGCCATTGTCTGGAATCTTGGCGCTTAGTCCCGAGCGCTTCTCCTCAGAGCGCCCCCGTGTGTCGGGGAGGTGTCATATCTGGCTCGCTACAGAGCCGTTGTCCCTTTGTCTTGCTCATTTTTCTCAATTTTCTTTCTTCCTTCCTTTCTTTCTTTTTTTTCTACTTGAATGTGCAGCAAGGCACAGGGGGCTGCTCTACTGGGTCCAGCATCCAATGAATTAATTAATTTTTTCGTGGTACATTAATTAACTACTTGTCAGTCCGGGGGAATTGATTTGGGTGGGAGTGGGCGAGGGTGACGTACAGGGAAACGGACACGGAGAGGAGACGGGCAACGTTTGCACCAAAGACCCATGGACCTTCTTGCTCCTTGGCACATGGAAACTCATTTGTGAGAGTGAGGCAAGGCCGGAGTGAAAGCCGAGGACTTGTTCCTGACGCGTGTACAGAGGACAGTATGCGGTATGGAGGAACGCCACTGTCTAGACACAGCCCATCCGTAAGATTAACCTTTGTATCACCATCTCCTTGCTTTATGTCTGCCTGGCTCCCTGTCTTTCTTTTCAACAAATCCTTTAGAAAATAAAAAAATATGGCCTCATAATGTAAATATGTTGTGTAAAGAAAAATGTCTAAAAGGGTTATAATATATTGGATTATTGTGGTGATTTTTAAATATGCAGATGATTTTGTTTTGTTTTTTCTTTTGTGTGAAATCTGTTTTAGTTTTTTGTATGACAGCTAATAGAACAGTGAATGCAATAATTCTCGTGTGGAGGGACTTGAGATTTTGTTGAAAGAATGAATGTGAATTTTTACAATGCTTTCCTCCACCACCCAGCCCCTTTTCATTAATTGCTTAGATTGTATATTCTGCTGCTAGGGGTTTAAAAAAAATGGAAGCAAGCAATTCTGTGTAAAAAGTAGTGATAATAAATTAGGTCTCCCTTCCTGCAGGGGGAGCTCTCTAGTTGGGTGAGCGAGCCTAGTGCCTCATTGCTGGTCATTATTGGGCCATTCCATTTGTTCTGGGAGCTGGGGATTTCATAGTTCAAAGGTCAGGACGTCACCTGCCCTCGGATTTTCTCCGCCAAACCTGGGGGAGCCTCACCACCCCTGATCTCAAAAATCCAACATGGTAGCTAGTTAAAATTGTAGTAAATGCTGTTTATAAGCACTTCTGTCTTATTTGTGCCACAGTAAATCAGTTGAACACACTGTCTAACTTCTTTCTGTGGACATGTTGCTACAGTGTTTGTATGTGCAAAATACTGCGAAATGCGTTATCAACTGTTATTGCAAACAATGCCTAGCCTGGCTAGAACTAACGCTGGCTGGTTTCCCGACTGTTTGGAACGCCGACAACTCGGGTGTGACGTCACTCAACTGCGATATTACTAGGTCCCAAAGCAAATGGAATGGATCATATGTTAATTTAGTGACTTTCTGTCTTATTAGTATTCCTTTGGCTTGACATGCGTTGACACTGCAGAGGTTTGGGGGTGGGGGTGCTTTAGACCAGACTGAGGAAAAAATTGGAAACTGGAAATATTCAAGATGACTGCAACGGCAAGTTATGACAGGCACAGTTATTGAAATTCCCACAAGCATATTAATTAGGGGTCAAGAGACATGAATGGACAGACCAGAGGCCATGTTTGGTGTACTTTAGGTCAGTTGTACCCTGTGACGACCTCCTTCTATGGGCGCTGCACTGTTCTTCGCTGTTTGGGGTCTTCAGATAACGGTACCCTTGTTGGAACACTAAAGGGTTTTCTGTATGTGCACGCTTTAGTGACTGTCTTTTTTTTCTTTCTTATAAAAGTGACATCAAAAGACTAACAAATCTACTTTTTTTTTAAGTCACTCACACCTCTAACCACTTTACAGTAAGTGACTTTTATTAGTATCACCTGTTTGATCTTGTTTTCTGAACCCCCGCCCTTTCCCCCCGCCTCTGTTCAAGTTGCTTTCTTCTTTTTGCTTTGATCTTCCGAGACAGTCGGTGTGCGTCACCTTCCACACTGCATACAGTGTGCATCACCTTCCACACTGCATACAATTGTATCAGTTTGATTTCTCATCTGTCAAACAAGACACAATTTCAGATTAAGCCTTAATGTGATATAGAGTGTACAGTTTGTTTGCCCTCTTATGACCTTTTTATTCTTTCATTTTGTGTACGTTCTTTTAATCAGGAATGGTGGAGAAAGTTCCTTCCTCTTCTAAGTTTGTTTATTTTTTTAGTGGCTCAGTAGCAGCTGTCCCCTCTGTCCTCAACACCAGTGCGTTCATTTTGTTTTATGCAACCCCTCCCCCCGCTTGTCTCCCACTCATCTTCAAAGTTTACATTTTTACATTGTTGTTCAGTTCAGTCATGTTTAAATATAGACGAAATTGAAGAAAAAAGTGTAATTTTTGTGTATTTTTTTGTTCTTACGGCTTTTCAGAATCATTCTTTTTATGAATGATCTAATTTTACACCAGAGATGGTTTTACTAAGCTGTTGTATACACACACACACACACACACACACACACACACACACTTCCCTCATACAGGGCAATGAATCTGAATTCATCTCATTCCTGTACAGGTCTGGAAAATAGAAAATGGTCATTTTCAGGTCTAAGAAATTGCACCAAATTTCTCCCACTTTTCCAGGTTCCTAGAAGAAATAATGCTGCCATCAAGTGGTTATTTCAAATACCTCACCACTTGATGGCAGCATTAGGCTCTGAATGGAGATACTTGCTCTGTCTGCTGCAGATCTTATAAATGGTTTTGTTGAGAACAGAACCTGAGGAAGCAGGTGTGGGACTGAATCATCTCTGGTTCTAATCCCTGTCTGGGGGAACATTAGTCGGTGTTGTGGATAAGTCAAGCTCTCCAACAACTGAGGCGCCTTTGAGCAAGGCACTTGAACCTGAATTTCCCCACGTGACACTGTTTGTAAATATTACATTAACACATGCAGCATTCCCGCTCAACTCCTTGGGGAGAAAAACAAATAGTGCATGCTAAACAAACCGTGCCCGTTTTTCTTTTGAAGAGAAAGTCTGCAATTGCCATGGCACATTTATTAGAACCAAATTCTGTTCAACCTTTTCCTCTGCCTCCTTCAACCTATGGTATGACAATGAGGTGTTGCATAGGTGTTCTACCTAAGGAGAGAATGAGGAGGACGGTTTAGGATTCAGCACTTGGATACATTGCAGGAAGTTATATAACAGACATACATTCAGGACATCTTGGGTGGGACATGTTATTCAAAACAAAAAAGAGGGATGGGATCTATATTGATGGGACAGAACTTCCCTAATCCACAGTCAATGTCTCCTGGATATAGAAAAGTGTGTGTTATAGTCTCATATAAGGCCAGTGTCATAGAAAAGAATGAAAAGTGGGTGACAGTGGGTCTCGTCACGCGTTAAAATTGGCATCTGATGTAAAATCGTCTGGTTGAAAATACGAACACTGCATTTAAAAGCTACAAGGTAAGTGAAGAAAGCACTGAAAAAGAGCAAGCTGTGAGAAGGTGATATGAATGTCCTTTCAGCATCACACAGCATTCTGGGTATTGATTTCCAGGGCGTGGCTTTGTTCAGAATTGCAATTAGATCTGGAAATGGGCCACATTTTTTCTGTACCGTTAAATATTGCAGAGGTACCATTTTGGCAACTGCACTTAATGATTCATATGCAGACTGTGAACATGTGTGTACCTCTGTCTGTGTGTGTGTGTGTGTGTGTGCGTGAACGTGTACGTGTGTACCTGGGCGTCCAGGTAGTAAAGCGGCAGATCCCTGCCTACCAACACGAGGATCTCAAGTTCGAGCCCCCATGTTACCTCTGTGTCCTGGTTGTTGCACTAGTGCCTCCTCTGGTCGGGGGGGGGGGGGGGGGGGGGGGGGCGCTACGCCCTGCCAGTGAAACTCCTCAGGCAGGGGGAATAGACCCTTCTCATGGGGGCCATTTTGTGTCGAAAAGGCAGGGTAAACACAGGTGCAAGCAAAACACTAATGAGGGTTTCCAACTTCCATGATTGGAATTTGGAAACCCTCATTAGTGTTTTGCTTGCACCTGTGTTTACCCTGCCTTTTCAACACAAAATGCCCCCGTGAAAAGGGTCTATTGGCCAAGTACCGGCTGTTTGCTGTGTGCAGACATAACAGCTAATGGCTGTAATCAGTGAATGAGTGGGGTAATAATGGATGATTTTTAAAAAGCGTGGCAATGCAGAGGCATTGAAATAGACAGGCAGAGGAGAGGAGTGGCATCCTACTTTTAACCTGCCCAGATACATTTGCTTGAACACATTTTCTCCCCAATTGTACTTGGCCCTTGTTGTCCCGATCGTTGCTCCACCCCCTCTGCCGGTCTGGGGAGAGTTCCTCCGATACATGTGCAGTCGCTTCCCTTCCCCTGGCAGCGAGGAGTTTCACCAGCAGGACATAGCAGGTGGGAGGATCACGCTATTCCCCCCCAGTTACCAGGACTCATACCCCACCGGCTTCCCACCCGCAAACTGTGTCTGTAGGAATGTCTGACCAAGCCGGATGTAGGAATTGAACCCGGGTCTCTCCGGTGGTAGGCGAGTGCCAGTATTGTATAATAAAGTATAACACATTCTGTATGTGGTACGGTTGCTCCTTTTATCTCTTTCTTTTGAATCTATGTTTGTGCTTATTTTCTGTAAAGCACCTTGAGATAAACTTTTTTAAGCATTTTATAAATAAATGCGACAAATTTGTACCTGCAATTTTATCTGTTGCTTGGGACTCGGATTTGACGACTGCCTAATATTTAGTTTAATTCGAACGCTGCGTGACGACTATAGGCTTTGGAACCCCAAACATAACAGACAATGTTCAGTATGTGACAACGCATACTGAAAATTGAAAGAAAAAGAGACGACAGTGAAAACACCAGTGGCAAACTTCATTACTGTGCGTGTGCAAAAAAGGCCTTGGCAAGGTGAAAAATAGAAATACTCTACCTTTAATAGTAATACTATTATCGTATATAAAAATTTATATTTGTCCCAAGAGCCCCCGACCCCTTCTTGGTTATTACAGTGGGCGATCCCTTTGGCACCTTGCTGCTTCCTGTAAGTGTCATTCAGAGTCCGGTCTCAGGTCTGTGGAGGCCACTCCTCCACCCGCGACCTCTGACCTCAGTGTGGGGAGGAAGGGTCTCTGTTATTGTCTATGTGAACAGGCTGTGCTGCTCTGCTGTCAGGTAGACTTCCACAGTGGACTGTTGTAGATCCATCCGTCTCCCTACACAAGGCAAGGAAGAAAAGGAGGGGGGAAACATATCAGGTGACCAAGCAAGATGAAGTGCAGAAATGATAAGAATCTGTTTCCTTTCTCCATATTTGATAAGAAAAAGAAAAAGACCTAGCAAATGAGCTACTTTACATTGAAAGAAACTGGCCATTAAAATCCTCTTTCAGAGATCATTTGCTTCCGAGACTGACTAGAGAATGACTCAAATGGACATTAGAGAGGATTCTACTTTGTGATAAGAATGGCTGGTTAAGAAGAAAGGTTTCATTTGAAAATGCTATTTATCCAATTTGGAAAAACGTTGCTTCTGAAATTCATCAGGAACATTTTTAAAAACCTTTTTAAGCAAATGTCTTTATATATATATATACGGTATATATATATATATATATATATATATATATATATATATATATATATACACACATACATCCCAATTTCCTGGAGGGACTGGATAACAGTGACAACATGACCAAAACAGACGTTCTTCTACAGTCTCTGATTGTGTTCACTTCTTATAAATGAATTAATGGTGAAGTCTAACAATTCATCAATTTGCCCGGGACGCCCCATGGACCCCTGGCTGACCCCGGACCCCCCGTTGAGAGGCACTGCTCTACACTGTGACGTACCTCCTTGGTGAAGTGTTTGGGTGTCCAGGGTGCGTTGTCAGCCGCTCTCTGTCTCTGCTCTCCTCGCTGCCGCTCCTCCAGTCTGTGCTTGTGCTCCGTGGCCTCGTCCATGTTTCCTTCCTTCAGCGACTTGGTGACGTGTTGCCATAACCTCCTACATGCACACATAAAATACACACACACACACACATTAGTAACACCACAAACACTAACCCACTTCCTACCTCGACCTACTGTATTTAGAAACATGTCTGTGTTCATTCACATTTCACCTGGACTCTGTGCGCCCCTGTTCCTCCACCGGGCGGAGCTTCTTCCTGGTGACGGGCAGTTTGGCGGTGTCGATCACCTTGGTATCCCCGCTGCTGTAGGTGAACTCCAGCGTCCCGTTCCACTCGCCCTGCGCCTTGCACACGATGGTGCTGGTCGGGTTGTGTTTCACCTCTGCTGTCACTCTGGAGTCGGGGCAGACAGAGAGAGAGGGAGAGCTTGTCAGGAACTCTCCCATATCGACTGCCACGAAAGTTGAAAGTGCATTATGGGTTCGCTTCAACACTGGATTTTATACTGTGCACCAGCACAACTGCTGGATTGCTTTACAGCACAGCGGAGGCTGCTTTATGGCATATAACACATAACAGTAGGAGGGCACTGTTCTTCCAGTGCAAATGGAAACTTAAAATTGAAAGTGGAAGGCATGTGGAAAAATAATTTGGGTTTGGATTAATTATGGGTTTAGTCATTGGATTTCATTATAATGGGATTAATTATGGGTTGTTAGGAGGACTCATCTGAGGATATTTGCTTTTTAACCGATAATTTTGTGAGGACAATCAATCAACCCCCCTCCTCCCCTTTTTAATTAAACTATTCACTTCACATTGTATGTGTTGACATTTTACATTTTAGGGGTCTGACACTGACGCACAGTCAGAGTTATGTGTATTATTTTAACAGAATAGGGGGTTAAACTGAGTTTAGGTGGGTTTACAGTAACCATCACTACACCCCTGATCTTTCTTTCTTTCTCTCTCCTCATCCCATTCTCCACATTGCCATTGCTACAGCCCAGTAGTGATGGAGAGTCTAGCCTTCCTCTGTGAGCCGCTGTCTCTAATGACGCTCCTCAGCCAAACACCACGTCAAATTAACAGGCTCTGCAAACCTATTACAACCCAAACCCACGGGCCAATCAGTCGTTCTCCACACAATGGCTGCTGTGAAAAAGGCCTGTCACACACCTCACCTCAATTACACACCTGCACACAATCAGGACTCATCACCACCCAGCCATCTCTTTGTTGCCACAACTGAGAGCTGCTGTGCTGTTGACGACCCTGCATAACTGGCAAATGTAAGTAGTGGTGATTTACCTTTTTCTACGCTTGTTCCACGTATCAGTCGGTACCTCGCTACCTCAGCTTCCAGCACGGGTTGTAGCCATTTCAGTGGTCTGTACAGACCATTGGTCTGTACCACTAGGGGGTGCTAAAGCGAATGGTCGGGATCAGTTGGTGTGGTCGGTCAGTGTGCCCTCTGGTCTTTGCATGGTCAGTGTCTGTCAGACGCACTGACCATGTTCCGGACTACTTAGTGTGTGGTCTCTCAGGTGGTCAGTGTGGTCTGTCACGTGGTCCGTCAGTCTTCCTTCTCCTCTTAATGCATCGTCAGTCAGCGTACAGACGCTCTGACCATGGTCCGGACCACTTAGTGTGTGGTCGGCCAGTGTGGTCTGTCACGTGGTCCGTCAGTCTTCCTTCTCGTCATAATGCATCAGTCAGCATACAGACGCTCTGACCATGGTCCGGACCACTTAGTGTGGGGTCAGTCAGGTGGTCAGTGTGGTCTGTCACGTAGGCTACGTGGTCCGTCAGTCTTCCTTCTCGTCATAATGCATCAGTCAGCAACAGCATACAGACGCTCTGACCATGGTCTGGACCACTTAGTGTGTGGTTGGTCAGGTGGTCAGTGTGGTCTGTCACGTAGGCTACATGGTCCAGGGCCATAACGGCAATACACATTGAGAACGACAAATCCCCCCCAATATTTAAGCATGATCAAATGTGTCCCCCCCCCCCCAATAAATTGATGTAAAAAAATAAGAAAACAGATTATCGCTGTTCGTGGCATTACAGGAGCTAGCGCTCCTAGGGGAGAGCAGAGCAAGGAACTAACCATTCTACTAACATAGAAATTGATGTAAGGGGTATATATACCACTCCCATAACATGTGTGTATCACTTAGGGTGTCGAGTCATAGTCTATTTTTAATTTGTCTTTATTGAATGTTTCAAAACTGCATGTTTAAATAAGAATAGGCTAATTATTATTTCCACCCACCACTCATTTAATTTGGTTAGTTACTTCTGTGTAAAAAGTTTGGAATCCTGCATCCTGTGGCATCCTGGGAGAAATATGCAAATGTATTTGTCCAATGTGGTCCAATGACATTGCTCTCTGTCAGAACTTGTTTGGATGTCCTGATGTTGGTCTTGTTAGTTATGTTGGAAAATGCGCACCAGTCTGTGTCTGATTAGGGGCAGTTCATTCATTCATGTGTGTGTGTGTGTGTGTTTATTCCCCCCTCCAGCCGCTGAAGAACCAATCATGTGCGCCCAACGCATTCCGGTCACACCACCACCTGCAAGTCCAGCTCCCCGTCGCATTCCGGTTACACCACCACCTCCAAGTCCACCTCCCCGTCGCATCCCGGTTACACCACCACCTCCAAGTCCACCTCCCCGTCGCATTCCGGTCACACCACCACCTCCAAGTCCACCTCCCCGTCGCATCCCGGTTACACCACCACCTCCAAGTCCACCTCCCCGTCGCATCCCGGTTACACCACCACCTCCAAGTACACCTCCCCGTCGCATTCCGGTTACACCACCACCTCCAAGTACACCTCCCCGTCGCATTCCGGTTACACCACCACCTCCAAGTACACCTCCCCGTCGCATTCCGGTTACACCACCACCTCCAAGTACACCTCCCCGTCGCATTCCGGTTACACCACCACCCCCAAGTCTACCCGCCCAGCAAGTCCGCCGGCCGGCATCCCAGTCTGCTCACCCATCACATCCCAGTACGCCCGCCAGCTCCAAATCCACCCGCCCACCTCTTCCCAGTACGCCCTCCAGCTCCAAGGCTACCCACCCATCACATCCCAGTACGTCCGCCCGTCCACCTCTTCCCAGTACGCCCTCCAGCTCCAAGGCTACCCACCCACCACATCCCAGTACGTCCGCCCGTCCACCTCTTCCCAGTACGCCCTCCAGCTCCAAGGCTACCCACCCATCACATCCCAGTACGTCCGCCCGTCCACCTCTTCCCAGTACGCCCTCCAGCTCCAAGGCTACCCACCCACCACATCCCAGTACGTCCGCCCGTCCACCTCTTCCCAGTACGCCCTCCAGCTCCAAGGCTACCCACCCACCACATCCCAGTATGTCCTACCGGCCACATTTGAATTACGGATTGTGCTTTAACAAGTGAATTCTATCAATCCTGTGAGCGGGACGAGAAAAATATTCACTGTGTGATGATGAAAGCTACAAATTTTGAGATTCACAGGAGCCGGAGGAGCAAGAGCGGGAGTGAAATGCTGACTATTACTGACGTCACCAGTGTGATGTCACTGATGACATCTCAATTGCTCGAGTGATATCAGTGATTGCATCAATTCTGACTTTGATCTCAGAATTCTGACTTGGTTCTCTGCTAGGGTTGAAGTCTTGAGTTCTGACTGTAATCATGGAGTTCTGAATTTCTACTCAAGAGTTTTGGCTGTTTTTTTATGGGTTCTGACATTGAAGCCAGAATGCGGACTCTTTTTCTCGGGATTCTGACTTTGTATCTCCGGGTTCTGGCTTAAACTCAGAATTCAAATATTTGTTCACATGTCACCCACGTGTGTCATGACCCCAAGGTTGGGAACCACTTGGATAAGATGTTTTGTTTCATTATGTTGTCTCATGTCTTTATAAGTATGGTCACTGAAACTATAACAATTGTTTTATGTTTTGCCTAAGGGGCATAGAATACGTTTTTCTTCTTCCTGTTCCTTTGAATGTGTAAATTGTGCAATGTGTAAATATGAAATGATGATCTATCTAAAAACTATGGCCAATATCAATAAAATTAAATACAGTGATTGATCAGAGATGCACAAGTCATTTTTTGCAACTCAAAGTCAAGTCTCTTATGGTTATAATGTGTGTTCTATCACCTGCTAACATCAGAATCAGCTTCATTGGCCAAGTATGTACACATACAAGGCATTTTACTTGTTTGGGCCTGGTGTGAAGTTATTCTAGCCAAAGGTTGTGACAAACTCCACAGCAGCTGCAGGTGTGCTTCTCGCCATAGTCTAACATCAGAGCTGCTGCACCATTACTGCATGCGTGGGGGAGTGATGGTGACACGTTGGGGAGCTGAGTTCTGATTGTGAGCAATCAATCAACGTTTTAAGTGCAAAATCACACCAAGGTGTCTCAATACACTTTCCAATAAACAGGACATTAAAAGAACCGAGGAGAGACAATGAACAGTGAATAATACAGTCGCAGATTGAGAGGCACTGGTGTGAGATAGAGGCTAAAGGCCTAAACATGGTCGTCCGTCAGAGCCTCGCCCCGCCCTCCCCGTGTGACGGCGGGTGGAGCCCCGTCCTACGGGGAGGGGGCGCCGTCGGCTGACGGGGGCTGCTCGAAAATGTGACTTCACGGCGACGATACGTGCGTGACGACAGCTGCAGGAGAGTTGTGATTGGCCGTTGCCCTGGCTCTTCGTCGTAAAGTCGCCTTTCAAAGCATGATGTTAGATTATAACAACTAGTTGTGTGGCTTAGCCTTCCCAAATGTTGAGGGTCGTTTTTTAGAATTTAATACATAGAATTGGGAACGTTACATTCAATTTCATTCAGACTGCCTGGCACACAATCTCCGCCATTTTCACACGGAGCTTCCGCGGGGGGGGGGAGCGGGGGCGTAGTGGCGTCCGAGCATGTGGGGCTCGCTGGCGCCGCCAGACGGCGAGACGGCTCCAATTCGAGGCGGACGGACGACCATGTTTAGGCCTTTACCCTAGAAAGGAGTGCAAGAGTGAATGTCACAGTGCCCTAACCTGACACAGCCAGATGGGGGCGGTATGTCGTCTGGCAGAGTCAGGTTAACAGCGCCCGGGCACTTAACACATATTCCTCTGTCTCTACAATGTTTGTGTGAAGTGGCAGAAAAAAACTGTGATGAATGTACAGTAGGCCTACACAGATAGCCAGAGAGAGAGAGAGAGGGAAGCAGAGAGAGAGACTGACCTGTGCACCTTCCCTCCATAGAAGGGCTTGGTGTGAAAGGTGACTGTGGCGGAGTAGCCGCTCTTGGCACAGTTGATGGACACTTTGCCGCCCAGCTCCACCCAGGGCACGGTGAGGATGGAGCGGGCGTAGGCACAGGGCAGCGTGAACACGTACTCCTCATCGTGCTCCAGGAGGCACAGCACCCCTGGGTGGGAGGCGGAGTGAGAGGGTTACTCCTCAGACGCACGATGGGTAAACAAATGCACAGAAACGAGGAAAAAGGAGTGATTTGAATATTTGAAGAGAGCGTTTATGTGCAAAACAATATATATTATTAGGTGAGGTATGCCACTTCTCCCCCCACATGCATTTATGTCTAGCCAGCGAATTTCCGCGCACACTGCCTCTCTTTGTCAAAATCTTTAATCAAATGTCGGAGGAACAAACGGTAATTGAATCTGCTGGCCTGGTATGCACATGCTTTCTCTAAGTTGGTTATGAGTCTAACGCACTGACGCCTAGCTAACACTGACTTCCATTGTGAAACACAGCAGGCAGTGCAGAGAGGTATGTATAGGAGGGTTATGTATAGGAAATATTATGAATAGGCTACAGATTGTAGACCTGCAATAAGCGATATGAGACCTAAACTAATCTGTGCTATGTGGAAATTTCATTGAGACATAATGATATAAACTAATATCCACACAGTGGGCCAGCTGTGTTGCTGTTTTCTAAAGTTTGTTGTTAGTAATGTGTATATAGACAAATTGTGTTGCTAGGGAACAGTTTGGAACCTAGCATATGTCTGTTATTGATGCATGCAAAACACTGCAAGGTTAAGTGTGAAGCATAAGTTGCTATGGAAATATATGTCGGTAAGAAGTTAACTTGCTTTGTAGTACGGCTAAACCAGGTTTAAACCCAAACTTATCAGGATCAACCTAAATCTTGCTTTGTAGTACAGGCCTCAGGAAGTAAGGTGGGGGGATTTAGAATGTTTGTTGTCAAGTTGAAACCGTCTATTACTAAGGGGGTGAAGGCATTTTCCATTTCAAAATTCTATACTTTTCCAGACTCAAACAACATACTGGCAACAACATGGAAGGCATAAAGAGTTTGACAACTGGGCTTTGAACCAGTGAACAACTACATGACAAGCAGCAGTTTATCTCACTGAGCTCGAGTCAGAGAGACTTTGTCCAGTTTTGCTCATCAGCTTATTTGCTTACAAACTACTGATGATAAAGAAGCAGCAGGCCGAATCCTAGAATCCCCAGCTTGTCTTCGTCAACATTTCTGAAGCCACAGTCGGATGCAAGGATTGAACCAACAACCTTCTGCACCGCATCCATTTGTTTATCCGGGTGAGCTACAGTATAGCCCACATCCTCCAGCATAGGGCAGGTGGTGATATGGCCCAAAAATGATATCTCTGAATTTCTAGGCTGAATAACGATACACAATATAATTTATATCTATATTTTCTATTTTCTATTCTTTTAGCCACATGTGAGATAGCACAGGTAGGGCTCAGGGCGATATGGACAAAATCAAATATCGCCGAATGCGACGCGAACAGCGCGAGTATAATATGTAGATGGGGAGATAACAGGAGAGAGTGAAAGCTAAAGATCCCCTTCAAGATGTATAAAGACTATTCTTTGAAAAATAATTTGCGACATGGTTTTTCCACGAAAAAGGTGCACATAATGCGTAAAAGCTGGGTGAGCGCGAGACGAGAGAGACAAACAAACAACATTACATCATATTTGTCTGTCATGCATTAAAACTAAAGTAACTAGCCTGTTTTGAAAATGTAAGGAGTAGAAAGTACAGATATTTGTGTTAAATTGTAGGGAGCAAAAGCAAAAAGTTGACATAAAAATAAATACTCTGTAAAGTACAGATAGCTGAAAATCCTACTCAAGTACAGTAATTACCGGTAAGTATTTGTACTTAGTTACTTCCCATCTCTGGTTCTTACATCATAGCCGCATCATGTCTATACATCAAACTATGTTGCACTGCAAAATGCCCACAGGGGTGAACTCATTGTGAGGCTTATAAAGATACACAGATGGACATAGTGAGAGATGGAGCCATTCACAATCACATAATAGCCAGTAGACCCACGTCTTTCTTTCTGTTAGCTTCCATGTGAAGACGGTATACCTGATTGAAAGAGTTTCGGTATCGTTAGTGGATAAGCCAACGTCATGTGTAGGGCTGTCACATGTATGATTGTCACATGTATGATTGTCACATGTATGGTATATTAGCCTATAACTCTAAACACATGGATGTGAAGCAGAGAAAAACTGCCATGTACCAGAGTCGACCGGCTATACCATTTCTTAAATCACACCCTTGTATCCACCTCTGTTTTCTGTAGGTCAGAACAATCCTTCTCTTGGTGTGTTTCTATTTCAAGACACTAGCCGAGCATTGTGTGTGTGTGTGTGTGTGTGTGTGTGTGTGTGTGTGTGTGTGTGTGTGTGTGTGTGTGTGTGTGTGTGTGTGTGTGTGTGTGTGTGTGTGTGTGTGTGTGTGTGTGTGTGTGTGTGTGTGTGTGTGTGTGTGTGTGTGTGTGTGTGTGTGTCTGTGACAGCCAAGTGTTCCAGTCCTTCCAGCATCAGAGGGTTTATTTTTTACAGCAGGCTTACCTCTAGCAGGCTTTGCTACACTGCCAATCAACAGTGTCTCAGCCCTCCATAAAACAATCCCGGCCATTAGGAGAGCAGAAACCTGCGGAAAATTCCCCAGGGCTGCGTCACCGTGACTCACCGACAGGCGAGGAAGAAGAGGCATGATGGAGACAGCTGGAAGGTTTCACTGAATCGGTCCGTGCTTTCAGATTCAGTCGATTGAGTTCAAGGACTTCCTGTACCCTGGCTCAGAGTGAGTCATCACAAGCGGCGTGCGTAGTGTTACGGTGCTGACGTGACAGAGAGGACTGACTTATTGATTGACACGGGAGAAGTCTCATAGCTTTTTCACACAGGCCGGGGCGCTGGGACAGCCTCGCTGCTGCGACTCTCTGCACGACTTTTACCAGAATAGCAAATTCTTATTATCTGAGGCTTTTAGGCCTTTTGCTGCTCCCATTCAGCTATTTCAGTGTCAAAAAGTGTCAAATCTAAGCTGCATTTAGATTATAATGACAGTTCAAATCAAGTTTAGTCAACTTAAAGCACCACATTGTATGTGCATTAGTTTGTACTAACGGTAACAGTTCTATTTGTGCTGATGGGAAAGTCAGCTGCTAAGCAGCGTTGCATCCATGTGCTATTTTGTCAAACAATGAACAAACACAGATACAGCATCCTGCAGTTTAACAAGCTAATTTGGCAAACTTTATTCAAACAAATGTAAGAAATGTAAGGCTCTTTACTGTTGACTGACACAAAAATGGAGAAAGTTAAACGCCACCATTGCAT
This sequence comes from Poromitra crassiceps, assembly GCF_964638095.1. NCBI lineage: Eukaryota > Metazoa > Chordata > Actinopteri > Beryciformes > Melamphaidae > Poromitra > Poromitra crassiceps. The sequence goes on along the minus strand of NC_139643.1, from coordinate 37,107,181 downwards.
CATAACTTGGAAACTCTGGTGGTTTCCGACCTAATCATCTGACTTAGGGCATTCATGTCGTGCATTAGCTTACCTTCCCCCACCATGGACACCCCTATGGACATGCCCATGAACTTGCTCTTGGTCCACACATGGGCGTTGACGCACATCCTCTTCTCCCGGCACTCGCAGTAAAAGCCCGACACCGGCGGATGATGGGACACCTGCTCCGCCACGAAGCCGACTCTGTAGCAACCTCCGGGCGAATCGTCTCTGTCGCTCTGCTGCGCATTGTTGGGGCCCCTGCCCGGCTCCCTGCTCGAGCCCTGGTTAGACCGGACTAGAGGCTTGACCTTGTCCCGAGGTACCTCCCAGGAGCAGTGGAAGGTCTCCCCCAGTGCCGGGTTGTAGGGCTTCTTGGCCACGGCGCCCTTGCGGCCCTCGTGGAAGGCGGTCAGGTAATACTCCACGAAGCGGACGATGCGGTCCTCGGCTGTGGCCCCGGCGGTGATGGACAGGAACATGTCGGGGTGGGCCATGAAGTTGGCGTACATCTCCAGCAGGGAGCGCTTTTCCAAGATGAAGGTTGGCAGCACCACCTAGTAAGCAAAAGACCCAGAATATGCGGAATAGTAAAAGCTGAAGACTTTTCTGACTTTTCTGGTCGTGTGGAACTCTTCTGACAGAGAGGTCGTGTGGAACTCTTCTGACAGAGAGGTCGTGTGGAACTCTTCTGACAGATAGGTCGTGTGGAACTCTTGGGGATTTGGCTAGGATTGTATTCAAGACATTTGGCTTTTGGTCCATGCTTTATTTTCTTAACCTTGCTTGCAAGATGGATAACCTCGCGAGATCAAAAGAGATTCTCTCGACGTAATCCATCTTGTCATGCGCAGACAGTTAGGATAATTGGTCGAGCCATGCCGGCCCGACGAATCAGCGGCAGCCGTAGGCGGGCTCAGGCTCGTCTGGGCAAGTAGTGGGTACATGGTCTTTGTAGTTCTTTTCACTCGTCAACATGGCTGCCGCGCGGAAGTGACAGGCAGTCTGAATGAAATTGAATGTAACGTTCCCAATTCTATGTATTAAATTCTAAAAAACGACCCTCAACATTTGGGAAGGCTAAGCCACACAACTAGTTCGTTATAATCTAACTAAATGCTTCGAAGGTGACTTTACGACCGTGAGGACGGTGAGGACTCAATCAATGATAGACAGGCACCTTCCTCCGGTCGCAAACGTGACGTCAGAGGCATAGCGATCTGATTGGTTGAAGTTAACACGCACCAGCGGTGATAGACAGATGGGTCATCCAATCACCTGCCAAGTAGCTTGGAAAAAGTGCCCGCCTCCGTCAGCGGGTCTGGTTACTTCATTCCCAGATCGAGTGGTTTAGTGAAACTATGTGGAGCTATACCGTCCATCTGGCAGCGTCAGGTTATTATTTTCTTACCCGTGTGAGGTCCATGCCCAGTTTGAGCTGGGACAGCAGGTGGAGAATGATGCTCCGCTGGTCGTCCAGGACACCCAGGTCTTCCTCCTCGTTGTCCTCCATGTCCGTCACCTCTTCGCTGGGGCTGATGTCTTCGAGCCCCGGGGTGGTGCTGTGGAAACGCAAAGAAAGTGGAATTTTAAATTGCTGGTAAATTTCAATTATTCTTTTTTTAAATCAAAGGCTAAGTGGTCCATGATAGTTTCAGCAGGTTTCATGACTCAAGTTCCCGTGAAGCCCATTCAAAGCCCATGACAGAAGAACGTCAAAAATGTATGGATGTCAATCTGAAAATAAATAACATAAAATTCCTCTCCATGTAACCACTTTTCAACAAAACGAGTTAAATGATTTTCATCTCAAGGCTAAGAAATGAAAGACTATGTGACTGTATGATGCCATTCAACCAAATCATGTTCTTATCATTGTAAAAGCTGCCTAGAAATAAGTGCTTCAACATCTAACGTCTAAACATCTTGAATGTAACCTACTGATTGTTTTCCCTATTATTTAAAACAACTAAAACAATAATGATTAGAATAACAACATGTGATGGCCCAGTCAGTGTAGGAATATGATAATTTCACATAATCTCAGATTACAGCACTGCTCCCAGTGACACCTGTCAGCCTCCAAGGCCAAGAGGAGGAAAACCATTTAGTTGTGCCGGCTTTTAACTGCCAAAACAAAGGTGAAAGGTCATGCTCTCATTCAGAGGGGGCAGTGGAGGACCCATTTCAGCCCCGCACTGCCAGAAGCTACCTCGGCTATAAATACCAGAAGGACACAACCCTCGTTCACTTTTCACTCCTCACATCACGTTCATCCTCCATCTGCAAACCGCTTTCAATAAACTCTTCATATTGAATCATCTCGGCGATGAGCAGAAGGTCACGCAACGCAAGAGGCACGCCGAGTTTGCGTTTGTAGCTTGAAGTGCCTTTTGTTTGGTCTGCTCTTCTTACTGCACAGCCTGCGGCCCCTGACCTCACCACAGTACCGTGGTCAAAGTGGATGCAGGTTTGTGCCCTCTGTTTGTGTTCCTGCATTCAGCTGGAAGCGCAGGACCCAGCCCGGGTTCAAGACGAGCTAATGCCTCTGATATCTCCTGCAGTGACTTGATGGGGTGGGGGGGGGGGGGGGGGTGGGGGGGCAGCAGGAGCGAGGCTGATGTATAATGCAGAAAGTGCTCCAGAGCCTGTGGGCTACAACAATGCTCTCCACCTCCCCACCCCCACCCCTCTCTTTCTATCTCCTTCTTCTTCTATGTAATAATAATCTGTTATAACATTCTGCTATCATCTGATTTGTGATATAAAATAAAATCCCAAATTGTGGATCTCTGAAACGGAATAAAACAGGGGGAGAGAGAGTGGAGGAGAGAGAGAGAGAGAGAGAGAGAGAATGGGGGGAAAACTCCCCAGAACTCCCTGGTGGCATCACGGAAATGAGTGTGCCTGCAGTGAGGGGGAGAAATGCAGAAGAAAAGGATGAGAGATTTTCCAGTACGAGTGTGAGTGTGCCCGCCTGTCACCTGAATATTTTATTCCATGCATACGGTACACCCAAAGCCACACTCCACACATCTCTGTGCAGAGAGCACAACACACACACACACACACACACACACACACACACACACACACACACACACACACACACACAACCACACACACACACACACACACACCACACACACACACACACAACCACACACACACACACACACACACACATACACACACACACACACACACACACACACACACACACACACACACACACACACACAACACACCACACACACACACACACACAACCACACACAACCACACACACACACACACACACACACACACACACACACACACACAACACACAAGGGAACATGCAACATCCCAGAGTGGGTCTCTTTGGAGCAGAGTGATATATATAGAAGTGAAAGGGAAAAGAGGGAGGGGCTGCAGAGGGAGGTCTGTTATGACTCCGGTGCTTCTTCTAACTAATTAAAGAGGTGCTCTTGATAGCAACAGGAAATTAAGGCTCAGAGCAGTTGTGCCTGGCAGTGGAGTGGACATAGTGGAGTGAGTGGATGTCATTAGCCAAGGATTTTCAATACAGTTTAACTTGACCAAAGAGTGGATAATAATGTCTCTCAAATACTAAATGAGCATGGTAGGTTTTGGAGCAATGGGAGGGGGGGGGGGGGTTGCAACATTTGATACGGTTGTCATAGTGCAAAAGAAAAAAGATTTTGGATGTATTTAATCTATACATGTAGCACCCCCTATCCTTGCTGCTGATGTCAGTCAACACAAAAGC
>NC_139643.1:37040937-37103188 GCF_964638095.1 Poromitra crassiceps | reverse complement strand
CTTTCCCTGTTCTGAGCAAGACTTTAATGATAAGATCAGCATCTTCTCAGATGCTCAGACGTTGTGTGTTGCAGGCAGCGACCCCAGGGGGGGTGGCATTTGGACACCAGGCACCAGCTCCAAGAGGCAAATGCAACGATCTCAGACCAGCTAATGTATCATTAGACTCGGTAGCTGAGAGTAATAAGCTGTCACAGCTTCTTACAGCTTCCAATGTGGGTCCAAGCGGCAATGCTTACCTTAAACGTTGAACTGACAATGAGAAAATTAGCTCAGTGGACACGACAGGCTCATTAGTTAGTTGTACGACTGAACTGTACATAAGCGTATGTTCATTGCAAAAAGCACAAACATACTGAGGTGATGACGTTAATACCTGAATTTGGCAGTTAACAACAGTCAGCCGCCATCCAGAGGCAAGAGTGAAGAGAGAACTCGTTCAGAAGGCCCAGGGCTTAAAGGTGCCAGGTCAGTGGACTAAGTAGCTCAATTAATTTTTAGTTAAGTTTAAATTATATTATGTTCACACTCCACGTCCTCTCTTAATTGGCAGGTATCTAGGGGAGATAATGAAAAGCTCTTCTGTAACAGCCTCTAGTGTGAAGGGTTTCCCGCTGGGATCCCATTTATCTAAGTGAACTACAAGCTATTCTTACATTTACCATTTTATTGTAATAACAAGTGTGGATGGATGGAGAAATAAGATAAATCGGCCTGTGGCGAGCAAAAATATTGATCAACAGCTAATTGGAACAACGCTGGACTCTTGGAGAGTTCATGTACTGTAGCAAGTTATTTGCAAGAAGAGAATGAGATCTAACAGTCTTCAAGCTTCAGCAAAAGACAGGTGAAAAGACAGACACAAAAGACAGACACAAAAGGTAGAGAATAGAATAGATGCACATGTTTTGATATGAAATGGGACATCAACAGTTTTTCTCTCAGGTGCCATACTCTCAAAAAAGAGGTGATGACCAGATGAGCCGTGGAGACAGACATGGGAAACCCAAATTAAGCACATGCTTTAGAAAATGTGTCACGTTGTTGTTTGCCAACCTCTATAAAACTCAAGAAGAAGAAGAAGAGCGACTGGTTCTGGATGAGAAAGTGGATCTTGACGGTGCCAAAATTAGACCTGGCTAATATTCTCCACTTTACTCCATGAAATGAGGCAAGTGGAGCTGGAGTTGAGTTTTTTAGCGCTTCATGTATAAATTATAATGAGCAGTTTCTTCAGAGAAGCGTCTAATGAGAGGATACGCACACAGCTGGCACAGCTGCACTGGTTAGGCACTCATGCACACACACACACACACACACGCACACGCACACACAGATCACAGATCAAAGAAAAGGCATTTTACACTGGCTCCTGGGGTTCCCAAACTTTTCATGCAAAGGCCCCCCAAATAGCATTAGCCCTTTGGCCGCGGCCCCCCTATCTCAAGATGTCTTTAGAAACCCATTGACGATACTATTGAAAATGTCAAAAATGTCTTTTCTCATTCCTTCATATTCAATATTTCTTCATTATTCAATATTTCTGCTTTCCGTTATAAACATTGTTCCAGACTATCACCCACACCAGGGGGAAATGACAATGAATGTGATGACGTTTTGACTGGCAGGCAATTAGACAGATGGGCATGGCAAATATTATTTTAATGTGGAAGGAAAGGATTCTATTTGTTAATACTACACGCCATAACATATAATGAAAAGCATTTTATTTATTTATTATACTGTAGTATTAAAAGTAAGAATAAGCCAGTACACTAAAGGTCCTTTCACAGGTTTAATCAGTCATGTGGGCAGTAGCAACAACGGACATTTCAGCCAACAGGCCTTCCTCAGCTCTGACATTTAGTGTAGGCTACTGGCTTATTCTGGCTTTTAGATATTGTTTTTGCCTTGAGTTTTTAATCAAGTCTTTGAGTGTGCTCGCTACTGGTGAGGTTGGATTATACTGTATTATTAACAAATATAACTGAATCATTTCCTTCCCCATAAAGATTTTTTTTTTTTTTTTTTTTCATTTCAGTTAATTTGCTGAGGCCCCCCTAGTGGCCCCCACTTTGAAAACCACTGCTTTATTAGCAGCGTTACTTCTGGTGTTGAGTCGTTCTACATGTGGATGGTGGATTTGCCCACTGATGGACTGATCTTTGTAAAGCTGACATGTACTTCACTTCATCATGACAAGTCTGCCATGTTTCATTATACAAACAGCACCTTGGACAGCTACAGTACTGTGTATCTTGTCTCTTTTCCACTCTGTACACTACCTGCAACTGACTAAGGTCTGCTTAATGTCATTATCCACTGTTTGTAAGAACAAGGTGCTGTGTGTAGCATTTTAACATCAATAAATCAGTTGAAAAAGGAGGACTCCCGCACACTGACTACCACTTCAAGGCTTTTAATATAATTGCTGCAACGTTTCGTCATCTGGCATATGGTATGACAAAACACTGGAACCTATTTAAATAGGAACCAGGACAAGAACAATTATCCAATGGGAGCAAGGCAATTATGTCAAGACCCATGGAGCAAATCAGTGCAAATCACACTGCAGGTGTCACACAATTACAATTACAGTATTGAAGGAATAGTCTACAACAGACCCTGGAATAAATAGAAAAAGTAGGCTATATGAAAACAATAATAATTATATAACTCAAAGCATGACATTCAGAAGGAGTTCATCATTTAGGCCTTTTGGCGATAAGGTTTGTAAATGAAAAATCCAAAAGGCTTCTCTTCTTTTCAGTAGAAGGTCATGATCCCCACCCCAATAAATCACCACCACATTCATTTAATATAATTACTGTAAAAAAAGAATCCAGACCATCGATGAGAAGCCTCTACTGTAGGCTACTCAAAACTGCATTTTACATTGTGCAACGCCACATCATCTTTCGTGGGAAATCTGCCCATTGCTTTATGGCACAAAGGGCGGTTGATTTACGGCACAAAACAGGAAAAGCATGCTCTTCTTATTATTTAACAGGTCGACTTTGACAACCTTCTCATATCAAATGTTTCAAATATCAAATCCAAATTTCATATGATGATGTACAGCATCATCAGATACGATTATCGTCACACACAGGGCGATACAAGGCTGTGTGGTGATGACACGAAGCCTGAGGGAAATCAGAGAGACAGACAAACTCTGGGCATCAAAACAGCTGTCTCTGTCTAGGAGCGCTGAGAAGGATTACAACAGAAGATTCCTTGTAGTCGCTGTGAAAACACCGGGCTGTCAAAACACAGTACAGGATGTGCTGACTAATAGCTTCCTTCTAAACCACAGAAAGGCACAGAAACAAGCTACAGTAAGAGACAGAGCGTGCTGAGGATACAGAGAGTTTAGCCTGTCGACTGTGGAAACTAACGGTCACCCGCTGACGTTCGGCTGCCCTGTCTGAAGGCCAGGAACTGGTGTTTCTGCACACTCCTCCAAAACATGAGCACAGAGAATGTATCTTTACAGTTTGAGATGGGCAGTTAGATGGCCAGCTGTTCATTTCCCCAGCTGTTTGTAACCGGCGCTGTACTATAAACTGTCGTTTTGGATGTGTTGCGTCATTCTTGCAGTGAATCTCGGGGGCTTCCCATTCATTCTCATAGGTCACAAAAGACACGTTTTGAGAAAGACCCCAGGTCAAGGCAACCGAGCTTCTCACGCACCATGCTAACTAACCAGCAACACCAAATTACCGCATGTGTTTTTATTGTGACATTGAATTCACTCTAGTTTTATGAATCATGGATATCAATCGCAGAGCAGGCTTAACATGAACTAGTTCAACGCGTTCACTTTGTAGTATTAGTGCCGTACGAGACATATCTGCATTTCAATAATGAGAGACTAGTAGAAAGTTTGATAAGCTTTAATGATACAACAACAATTAATTTTGGCGTGATGATATGACATGATATTATGACGCTCCTCCTGAGATGATAAGAGGAGGGCGTCAGCGATGAATAGGAAAGAAAATCCCCCCCATACTGTTGGTGGTGGTCAGGGGAGGAAGTGGGGCGAAAACAACTGCTTCAGTAATGATCAGCAACTAAGGGAGACACGTCGCACATAGCACATAGGCAGCACATAAGAGAGAAGCAAACATAGTAAGACACGGACTCTGATATACCGCCCGGTTAGGTGATTGGCTCAGCAGGTAGGAATCGATTGGCTATTGCCAGAGAAGGTAGCGTGGAAGACTGTGATTGGATGGGGAGAGAGCATGAATGAAAGGGGACATGCCTAACAATGAATGGGTTATACAACCTCAAAGAAACGGGGCGTGCTCTGTGATATAACAACTGGGCGTTGGCTGCAAGGTAGTCTCCAAACATCACAAACATTGTAGACGACTGATTGGTCAGGCAGAATCGTGTTTACTCTATCTAATGACTGTCAATGCAATGCTGCATACCAGTTTAGTGGGGCTTACCTTCTCTTCTGTTATGTTATTTCCATCAGTGTTTTGTGTTGCTGCCTTCGCCTCTGGTGAAATAAAATCGATCTCCTTACTCAGCTTTAACATGGCGGTGGCTTTCAATTGTTTTGAGAGAGAAAAAGTCCGCTGCTCAGGAAGCCCTTGTAGTTGAGTGCAGCGTCGGCTCCGCTAGGCCGCAGGCGGGACTTTGGTGAAGTCGCGGTCTTGCCTGGTGAGAGGCCGCCGGGGTAGAGGCTTCACTCTGTAGCGCAACCCCCGTCCCTCGCGCAGCGCATGCATGTGAGTTTGACTAACAACAAAGTGATATCCATTCTCCTGGCCGATTGTCACATTTGCCCATGTACACTGTAGGTCATTTAGAGGCACCAATATTTCATAAACAGTTTAAAAGTTCTGTTTATGGATTTAATTTTAACGTTATGTTATAGCCTACTTCGGCTATAGGCGGAGGACAGATATGCGGTCGCTATGACGACCAGTTGTGGGCGGGGGTGGGCGGGGCAGATCAGCAGCGGTGGAAACAAAACATCCATCGGTTCGAAACAAATAGAGGCGAGTGGTGACGAGCTGTGCAGGGCTGTAAAATGTGGTGGAAATGAGCCAAAAGACACTTTAGGTCTTTGCACAAAGGTAACTGTTGTTGCCAAAAATAGGATTATGTAGACCACGCCCCCTCACAGTGCATATCATTCACACAAATCTTCCTAATGGAGGCCAGGCAATAGAACAAATGAAATGAGCTGCACTGCATTTCAGAACAAGTAACTGAATGAATATTTCTGGTGTATGTTTAAGATGGGCTTTGGTCGGTCCTTATTTGGACTGAATCAGTCAATACAAGGAGCAGCCAAAGCCCTATTGAGGTGGCTGCTGCTTGGGGCTGCCTGGCTCATAAGGAGTACTAATGGATAAAGAAGGATGATGCTCTCTCTACTTTACATCAGGAGAGCAGTGAGGAGTGAGCGGGTAGGTACTTTCTAATTGGCAGATGTGGTGTCCAGTCTGCCGAAGCCCAGCTGGACTTCAATAAAGAGAAGGGGATCAATTGCGGAGAATGACTCATTGGTTGATCTCGCCCACGCCGATCTCTGCTACCCTCCTGTCTGTCTGTCTGCCTGTCTGTCTGTCTGTCTGTCTGTCTGTCTGTCTGTCTGTCTGCATGTCTGTCTGTCTGTCTGCCTCTCTGTCTGTCTGTCTGTCTGCATGTCTGTCTGTCTGTCTGTCTGTCTGTCTGCCTCTCTGTCTGTCGGTCTGTCTGTCTGTCTGCATGTCTGTCTGTCTGCCTGTCTGTCTGTCTGCCTGTCTGTCTGCCTCTCTGTCTGTCTGTCTGTCTGTCTGTCTGTCTGTCTGTCTGTGTGTCTATCTGCCTGTCTGTCTGTATAAAGAGTGAAGACAACAACAGGAGTGCCATGTTCATTATCTGGTGTCTTCATAGCAGTGGCGGGCTACTGAAATGAGTTATATACACGGAGTCATTGACAGGGCCTGTTTGCCTATAAATTAGATCCAATAAAGTTGATGTGCCATTGAATACCTATTGTGGTCTTGGCGTCGACTGTTGTATTGAATTAGACACAAGCTTCCAGACTCTGCACAGCGCTGCACAGCAGAGTGCTTTTCTGCCCTCTGCTGGAAGTAAGAGGAAATGATAAGTCAGTGATGGGAGGTGTGAAGACGTTTGTGGCTGAAACACATAAAACATAACATTTAATCACTACTGAGTACAGTACAGTATTATGTTCACTAGTGCTAGTGACACAGACGTCGTTTGGTCTCATTGTGTCCATTGATGTGTCTTGAGTGATGATTATTGTTTTGTCTCTTCTCCTTTGCATTGACTTTCACATTCAGTGACTTTGACAACCATTGCAAATTAGCTGCAAATTAGGTGCCTTTGAAATAAGATCTGATTAATGGAAACATCAACTAAAAGTGGTGCTTTCAAAGTATGAACATGTACAGTGAGCGATATTGTTTTTCCCATGATGGCGAAGGCTAGGCGAAGGCATGACCCGCCCCTCTCTGCCTCTGATTGGCTGACTGTACTCGGCTGCTCCCACCTTCTTTCCAGGCGAGCCAGAAGTATCTCAAATGTGAGCAGCAGGTGCAAAACAATAATTAAATCAATAAGCATGAGATACTTCATATGGAACGTTACAATTGCAGACCCTATATCTGAGTTATTTAGGCCTACTTAGCCTATTTTTTTCTTGTCATTCCAAATGTAATCACATTGTTGCTCTGATTAAGTCGAAGTACAGTTATTTGTGTAAAAAAAGACTTGTAAAGCAGAAGTACTAATTAGCCTATTCAAGTAAAAGGAAAAAAGTACAGGCTCTGAAATGTACTCAAGTATAAAAGTAAAAGGTTTTCTGTGCAAGGCGAATGGAAACTCACATCATATTAATATAATTCAAATACTATTCAACTTAAAAGGTCCCTTCAAAACATATTTTACGATGCATAAAGACTATACTTTAATCTTCTAGTCTTAATCACTAGCTCAGAAAGTTGGATTGCAGTCTAGCAGTTTGGCGCTCATGGGTTTGAGCCTCAGTGACTTTTGAAGTTGTGGGTTCGATCCTCAGTCAGTTTTGAATGTCGACAGCCAAAGGAAAGAGTAATTTAAAGCCCTGAGAAAACCTCACTTGATCAGTCTGACTTGGTGGCACAGAGAGTAGGCTTGCTGCCCGGCAATATTGAGACCTCAGCCACTTTTGTGGTCGTGGGTTCGAGCCTCAGTCAGTTTTGAATGGTGACAGGCAAAGGGAAGATACAAGAGCGCCCGGAGAAGAGCTGTGAGTATGAAGGGCAGCTGGTGGTGTGAAGGAATAAAACACACAGAGACACCGGGGCCAGAGGTTGTGGGCTCGATTCCCGCTCAGCTGCCACTACCTGGAGCCAAGGGGGGGGGGGGGCTGCTCTCCCGCAGCCCCCCCCCCCCCTGATCCTGATCCCCGCAGAGACATGAGCTGATGGTTATAAGACAGAAAACCATAGAGTGCTGAAACTTTACTGACATCGGAAGTCCATTTTGCATTCATGCGAGTGATGCTCTGGCTGCAGCTAGGCGTAAAAATAACTTTTTGAAAAACTGCTGTAGACTCTGTATATGACATGTCTGGATCTCTTTGCAGTCTGTCCACAGTGTCCATTTCTGTGGATCTGTAGGAGGCGCTGTGTCACTCTGTATATCTACCTGTAGGAGGTGCTACGCTGGTGATGTTAAAGACAGGGCAGTGCTGTAATACGTCTCCTCCATCGGGAATCGAACCAACAGTCTACCTGTCAGACAGAGACAGTGACACAGCCACTCAGCTGACTGAGCTATGAGCTGTTGGGAGCTAAGCTTCTGATTTCTACACACTGTATTCACACTGACAATAACACAGAGCATAAAGAGTGAGACAGGTGAGATTTGTACCAGTGAGTTTAGCTAGAGTCAGGGACTGACTAGTCTCCTAACATGCTAACAGATGCTAACAGTCCTGGTTCTTCATTGTTTTCGCCTATGGGAGTTTTTAATGGGTTTTTGGCGTGATGCTTCTAATAATCTCTCTGGGCAACGCTGGCTTAATCAAACGCGAACCAGTGTTTAGTAATATCATCTTCACACACGAGGACCACTTTCATGAGTTTTGAAGCTTTTACGTGCCGTTAAAAGGGCGGCTAGCTAGCAAACGGCTAAATGAGACTACACTGTTGAGTCGATGGGGATATATACGTCAATAACGTCACCACTTCAAAGGACGAACACGGAAATTCTCTTTCCCTCACCTGGTTCAGCCGGTTCAGCCCGGGGTAATCAGTGCACACATCCAACAACAGTCCGGCAGGTTGAGCGCTGACGTGACGTGGAAGCCTATGCGACAGTGTGTAGTTCTGGATTAGCTTAGCTCGAGCTTTTTACTTCTAGGGCTCACATTTACGCTACAAAACTCATGAAACTGGTCCTCATGTGTGAAGATTATCCGACTGAACTCTGGTTCGCGTTTCATTAAGCCAGCGTTGCCCAGAGAGATTATTAGAAGCATTGCGGCAAAAACCCATTCAAAAATCCCATAGACAGAAACAGTGAAGAACCAGGAAGTCCGGGACTTCCGCGTTCTGACTACAAAAATACGTCATCCCTGCGGCTCTCTATGTGAGTACTTTGCCTGAGGCTGGGATTGAACCAACAACCTTTGCATATCACACAACATTCACATGTTTATCTGAGTGAGCTATAATCCACTTTCTCTTAAGCTCTTATCATATTTAGTCAACCTCATCCTGATTTTATTTAGTCAAGTTTTCGTCAACTAAGTGTCCAAGTATTTTCATATCATCTTAGTCAAAGAAAACCGTAACTATTCATTAGAATTTCCAAATTTATTGTAAAGATATATTAATCTGTTATTCTGGAATTGTTTTAAGGTTTGAATGTGCAATACAGACACAGATGTTTAACTTCTTCTTCTCTTCTGATTGGATCTCTTCCCAATTCGTCCCTCCCTAACATTTTTAGTCTAGTTTTCAGCAGTGAAAATAGGTAGTCGACTAACATTTTTCCTCATAGTTTTCATCTACGAAATCAACACTGCTATGGATGCATGTCTCCACCTAGTGGTGCACTCCTCTTCCAAACTCACACACACTTTTCCACAACTCCACCATGTATCTGAAACAATGTTTACTTACTGTCAATCTCATCAAAGTTTCTGAAGACCATCTCCATGTGATCCCACTCCATAAAGCTGCATTTCCCAATGAAGGGCTGGGCAAACACCACATACTGATACATATTTCAATTCAAATACATGACACTCTTGTGTTAGAATGAGTAAATGGGCGACACTGTTTTTATATAACCCTTGATCAATTCTCATTAATCTTTTATCTTTTCTTTTTTATTTGTCTGTAGGCTACATACGTGCACTGCCAAAGTAGCGGCAGCATTAATAACCAGAGACCAGACTATATCAAAAACATAAACACACAGTGGCGTCTTTCATGCATGCTAGCAAGCGAAACTGCTGTCTGTCTGACCACAGACTGTAGAAAGAGACGCAGGATAGCCAAGCGAATGTGATTGGATGAACATTTGACACTAGGCCAATCACAGGCAGAGAGGGTGCCTCCAGCCTTCGCCATCATCCGGAAAAAAATATTGAGTACAGTGAGCCTCGTTTATTATGCTATTGACACTTCGATCCTAATTAATGTATTTCCAAGTCAATTAAAGTCTTTTTCCCTCTTCCTCTTCCTGGAAGATGAAAAGGTGGGGCAGGATTTAATTCTCCTTTTGAAAATATGAAAGAATTTATTTTATTTTATTCATAGGCTTATGTGACGACTAACGACGTTTGACACTAGGCCAATCACAGGCAGAGAGGGTGCCTCCAGCCTTCGCCATCATCCGGAAAAAAATATCGCGTACAGTGAGCCTCGTTTATTATGCTATTGACACTTCTCTGATCCTAATGAATGTATTTCCAAGTCAATTAAAGTCTTTTTCCGTCTTCCTCTTCCTGGAAGATGAAAAGGTGGGGCAGGATTTAATTCTCCTTTTGAAAATATGAAAGAATTTCTTTTCTTTTCTTCATAGGCTTATGTGACGACTGACGACCCCCCCCCCCCACTCTCCTGGCCCTGTCTTGCAGGGGCCTGGTGGTTGGGGACGTTAGGCTGATTCGGTGGACCTGGGCCCGTTGTGCTACTAGGGGGGCTAGGGGCTGCAGCCGATTTCAGTGTTGCTCTCCCTCCTCACCTTTGTGACATTTTCCTTTTGAATAAAAATGAAAATCGATCCGATTTCTTTTTACATATAAATGTGGGCAGCAGAAGGAAAGCACTGAGTTTATTCCACAGCAGCACAGCAAGCCACAGGCAGATTTACACACTGTTCTTCTGTGCTCCACCGCTGCTACAGAGCCGGCTGACGGCCTGTCATTAACTCTCTCGTCTACAGCAACAACCCGCATCCATCGTAATGGACGGGTCTAATATCTGGCAAGGGAGTAGTACACGGGTGCTATTGGAAATGCATAAACCCCACCTGATTTGTGCAAACACCAGCACTTTTCACCCTCCCTTTTCCCACAGCTATGGATTGGCTACATGCTGGGTGATGATAAAGGAGCGAGCGAGTTCTTTCTCCTGTTGGCTGCATAATAAAACAGAATATCAAACGCAACCGCTGTGGTGCTGAATGATTCAAACAGCAAAGCCCTGATTATTCTGGGACTATTTCATATTTTACTCGCTGCACCACATGCAGAATGGGACTTTGGCAGCGGGCCAAGGTTTTGAATTGTTTATCAGAGTACGAGCTGACCTTGAACTTGAATGCTGCTGCACTGCACATTTTATCCTTTATCTAAGGAGAAGAGTCACATTGACATCTGGCCAAAAAACACACAGAATATATAAGTAGAGACAAGTAAAATATAAGAGGACCAGAATCTGAATCTGAATCTGAAATCCATTGCATTGTATTGCTAACTCTACTTGTACTGTGTTTCAATACCACAAGGTGGCAAGCTTACCATCCTTCCAACTTCTAGAACTTCTGTTGAGCCAACACATGCACATCTGATAAATAACAATCCCAATAACACAGCCGATCCCTGTCCTGAATATGATCCATGATCTGAATACAGTATCGCCTTTAGTGAATCTCTCCCTCCTCCCTCCCTCCCTCCTCAACCTCATCTCCTTCACACGCCAGACAAGAAGATAAGGTCAGACATCGTATCACCCTGGCCGGGCGGAGAGGAATCAGAAGAGACTGGCTGCCGCTGGAGGATTTCACTGGAGAATGAATCAAAGAGTCAAGTGAAGTCGGACTAATGTTCCTCGGCAATCTGGAGCGCATCTGCGTCTCCCTGCCCTCTGCTGCAGACACTGGGCCGAGCAGCTCTGAAGAGACACTAATGAGATCTGCTGCTTCAAATTAAAATGAGATGTCTACTCTCACAAACCTAAAGATAGCACAAAGTTAGGCTAACTGCAGTCCTTGCTTAAAGACCAGATCCTCTATATTTTAGATAAGAGAGGTAGATAAGAGAGATTTCAGGGTATTTTCTTTCCCAAAATGGATACTACTAAATAGATACTTTTTTAATCATAAAAGAAATCATTGTAGTCATTGTAGTGCATTCTACATCTTCAACTACTGACATTGTTTACATAGCATTATTGGGTTAAAGACGTTTGTTCACTCAACATGATTCGCACGTGCTTTGAGGCTATAAATCAAGTATTTTTTTTATTATTTACAACGGGTTAAGAAAGTTTGTCCAGATTGTCATTTCTATTGAGTTTTCTTATGGTCTGCGCGGTCTTATTTGCTGACAGTCATAGCAAGGAATTGTAATTAAATTAACCCGTTTAATTAGCACAGTACTGACAGTAGCAGGACTATCATCGCTGCTGCTTGGCTGAGGTCTGCTAAATCATAATAATATAATACCATTACAGGGGCTAAATGACTGTGGTGGTTCTCTCTTCTCCATTCTGCACATGAAGTATCTTGAACAGTTGGACAATTAGCTGTAAATCAGTTGTAACAGTTGACATTGCAAGGCCTTAATAGCCATTTTGCAGTCCAGTGTCAATAGAAAATGATCATTAACATGACAGATTAGATCACGCTCCCTCTAAATTGCATGTCTGTGCTGCTGGTGCACTAAGTCCCTCGTCTCATGCAGACAGGACAGCGTACATCAAGATCAAAATGTCCCTCCAAATGTCCCTCCCTCCTCTTTGTACTGAGACAGAAATTACAGGCCTGACTGTTAGGCGTGTTAAAAGATCTGACACGAGTGTTTAACACGGCGCTCGCTCAATATTTAATGACACGGGCTCGTGACAAGTTAACGATACGAGTCTAACGTTTGACGAAGCAGGGCGTTATTATGAGCGGGGCCGAGATGGCAATTTCCCCATTAATCTTCGTATTGTTATCCGTGGCTCCAGAGTTCCATTACGTCGCCATGTTGGAATACTAAGACGACAGTGACAAAGATAGAACGGCTTCAGAAATGTTCACTGGGTCACACTGTGGCCGAGGCAAACAAACAACAACAAACAAAACAACAACAACAAAAAACTGAAAATCAGTGGACGCAAAAATGTATTGAGGTTAGTTTAAGGAAAAATCCCCACTTAGATACTCTTCTACTGTTATACATCATCAATCAATGATGTTATTGTTCAATGCATTATTTTGTGTTGTAATCTGTCTACTACTCCATTGTAGCTGTGCTGCAACTATCTCATGCAACAACATCACCACCAAAACAACAAAATATGTATAGAAATGTAAGATACATCACCAATAGCTGTTGTTTCAACTAGTGTCAGAGTGGGTTAAAAATCAACCATTTAACTGGAAATGATCAAGCGTTATGCTTTCTGTTAGAGGGGGGAAAAAAACACATTGTCACCCTCCCATCCCCACTTGCCACCCCACACAGCCACACGATGACGTCACTTGTCACCAGGGGTATGTTCAATCTGCGAAACAGTCCTCCGTGTGCTATGGTTTCCAGGATGAATGTCATGTTTCCTCGAAACGGTGTGCAACAAGGCGCAACAGGCTTTGAGGTACGTTGTCTCTTCCAAATTTAATCACATTGTTGCTCTGATTAAGTAGAAGTACAGTTATTTGTGTAAAAAAAAGACTGGTAAAGCAGAAGTACTGATTCAACTTAATTAGCCTACTCAAGTAAAAGGAAAAAAGTACAGGCTCTGAAATGTACTCAAGTATAAAAGTAAAAGGTGTTCTGTGAAAGGGCGAATAGAAACTCACATCATATTGATATAATTCAAATATGCAATGGGGGGCGACCTATAGGCTAATAGATAATTAATTTTTATTTTATTAATGCTATAGATGTATGTGTATACAGTATATATGTATACTCTGCTTTTTTATATCTACAGTAGGTTGTATTATGTGATGCTGGTTGGGTAACACACCGGAATGTTCTTGTTTTGTTAATTATTGAATGTTGATGTGTCTGATAATCCCATATGGGATGGGTCAAGGAATTGTCCTGACACGAAAATAGAACTTTCATTCATTCATTCATACAGGAAAGGTAGGGAGAGAGAGAGAGAGAGGGGATGACACGTGGTAAAGGACCATGGGTCGGATTCGAACCTGTGTCGCGAAGGACTAAGCCTTAGTGCTACGGGCTCTACCAGTGAGCCACTGGGACGGCCCAGGTACGTTGTCTCTTCTTTGGTGGGCGTGTCAGAGGTGTTACCCAATCAGCAGCGACGTGTACAGTATAAACCCCGCCATTTAAAGAGGCAGTGCGCACAGTCGCACCTCCAACAGATAGGTGCAGCGCTTACGGCACACAACAGGGTGTTCAAACAAAGCCGTTTCCGTTAAAATAAACGATTTGCTACGTGTTGTCGGTGCTCAACTCAACGCCGGTCTCTATTTGGTGTCAGCGATACAGGGGAGGTCGCAGGCAGAGCCTCTCTGGCATGGATTTTCAAAGCCCTCCTAGTGAGATCGGCCGAGTTCCAGCTCTAGACTGCGTGAGTGTGACCCACTTATTTGACAGCAGCGCTGTTCAAATTTTCAGAAGCCTTGAGCCTCGAGGGCAACGCAAGAGAATGAAAGAAAGCCAGGCAGAGTTCCTCGCTGCCCCATTGTCGTCATCACCGCGTCATCGGCACAGGCGCACGCAGTGAGACTGTTTATTCCATTCTGATTTACAGCCCAGTAACCAACACTTTCAGTGTAACAGCACCACTGCAAACAGCGCTGAATAAGGGGACGATTAGGACAGATAAGAGATCAAATAAGGAGTTGCTCGGTTTGATTTGTAGGCCGGGGATTCTGCACCGCACCAAAAACGCTTGTATTTTGTGTATATGGTAAATTGTGTGAAACGTATACATTTCCCTCCAAGTAGAAATGCAGCTGCAATTTAGAAACTGCGGTAGTCAATATAGAGATTTCAATATGTTCGAGGTTAACTGTGCAGCCCTGAAGTGTTCTTAAACTTCAGATAACTGGCAGAGCAAGAGTGGGGGAGAAGAGAGCCACAGAGACAGACAGACAGACTGGGAGGGAGACAGACAGACAGACAGAGAGACAGACAGACAGAGAGACAGGCAGACAGACAGACAGACAGACAGACAGACAGACTGTGAGGCAGACAGAGAGAGACAGGCACAGAGAGAGAGAGACACAGACAGACAGACAGACAGACAGACAGACAGACAGACAGACAGGCAGACAGAGAGAGAGACACAGACAGACAGACAGACAGACAGACAGAGGGGTGTGTCTCACCTCAGCACCATGGGACAGACTCTTTTTCCTGAGTGCCGGGGAGGGCCCGGCTGATGGCAGAGGAGTCAGACCTCCGTTCTTCAGCGGCTCCCCTGAGGGTGACTTTGGTACAGTCCACACAGGAGCACCATCTGTAAACGGAACAACACAGCCGGGTCAGAGCCACTTCTGGTGAAGGCAGAGGGGAGGGGCAGCATGTGATTTATAGGGATGGGACCGCATGCTTATCTCATGATATGATGCGATTGGCGACGTGGGGTTCACTGTTTAGTGTTCACGCTTCGACACAACCACGATACGATGTCATAGATAAAGGTCCAGTGACAACAAAGTCTGACTGTGCAGATGTACGTTTATTTCTGAGCCACAGATCTTTCTAGCAATGGCATTGGCTTAGCAGAATGTACACAATTACAATACCAAATAAATAATATTATTTCAATAGAGAATTTGTGAAATTGTGAAACAAGTCGTAGCAGAAAGAGATGGGAGCCAATATACTGTACTACAGTACATACTATATATAATATAGATACTTTTTTCTGCCCCATGATGCATAATATTGTCACATTTTTGTATTGTGATATATTGAATTTCGATCAATTGTCCCATCCCTACTAATATATGATGTGTGTGTATTAATGGCTGCTTTTGGTTGCAATTTATTCTGATTCTAATGTCTTCAGAAAGAGAAGCTCCACATGAAAGTGGCAACCAAAGGGAACCGAAGGGCGATGGGGGAGAAAACAGCAACTCATATCACACTCTGTTCTGCTGAATATTAATATCTGACATATTTTCTGACAGATTCAATATTAAAATTCTCATAAATAGCGCTGAACTCAATGACTGCTCTTCCAGACTCACAGAGACAAGACACCAGGAAATTGTGTGTTTATGTGCGTTTGTGTGTGTGTGTGTGTGTGTGTGTGTGTGTGTGTGTGTGTGTGTGTGTGTGTGTGTGTGTGTGTGTGCGCGTGTGTGTGTGTCAGGTGTGTGTGTTCAATAATACAATCATTATCATGCCCCGGCCCGCTGCGATGTATTGACTCGGCTCAGGTCAAACAGACAGGAGTGACCAGAATGACGATGATTCATGTTCACAAATTCATGGGCACAAAATCACACAACCGAATCATAATAGATCGTGTCACATAACTACACCTTCAAACAGCAATGTTAGCCAACGACTACAGTACTATGCAGCTGTAGTTAGTTTAAAGTCATTAGACTGTCACCTGAAAGTACTCAATCTCTGCTGTCTTTGCCTACAGTATACGCAACACTAACTCCATCCTCAGATAAATGAGATATGAAAACGTCACTCATCTGAAAAATTGAAGCCAAGTCATATGCTTATTCACTCAAAGAGTTCCTAAGTATACCATGACGTTTCACTCTGTTGTTTTCTGAGTGATACCAAAGGCCCTCCTCATCTCCAACCCCAGCGCTCAAATCAGGTTAAAGTCTAACGCAGCTAGCCCAGTCTCCGATATCCATTAGGGAGAAGCAAGCTGTGCTGAGACGTGCTTCTGTTCTGCCGGCTTGGCTGAGGCGCAATGAGGCTGGTCGCTCTAAAAATCGCCCTCAGGCCCGGCACTCAACTGACAGTCTGACTGACAGGTACGTTACAAGTGTGATCTGCCCAATCTTCTTCGCCGGTTCTGTCCTTTTACAAACGTACAGTGTAGACAGGAGCGGGGGAAGCTGCACGGTGTGAGAGGTGTGCTTGAGTGAGTTGTTAATAGAGCGAAAATTGAATTTCCGCGCCGGCTTTTGAAAGGTTATTCTCTCCAGGCATTTAGAGACGGTTAACTGTCCTCTCTGAGTGCATTTCAAGAAAGGGTTTGAGGGGGACAGACGTCGCTATGGACAAATACAGCAATTCAGCTTCTTTAAAAAAAAAAGACATTTGACAGATATACTGTATATCTGTTGAGATGTCACAGTAAAGCACCAGAAGCAGAAACACTCCTCAGAGAGCAGGAGTGTGTGTGGAGGCCATTGGATGGGAGCATGCAGGTGAGCCAAAAAAAGGCCGGTGGTAGAACAAACGATGGACAGACAAACATCATGCAGTAGGTGTGTCCAATGGCTTTACCTTCCATTTCTGGGCTGTGACATCAATGTTCCATATCTGAGCCAATATCCACCTCCTGTCCACCTGCCCGATGCAACCACCCTCTCTCTCTCTCTCTCTCTCTCTCTCTCTCTCCCTCTCTCTCTCTCTCTCTCTCACACACACACACACACACACACACACACACACACTCAAACAAAGCGCTCCCATTCATTGTCTCTTCAAGTGTGACATGCCATTCGCCGCTCATCTCCATTCTACATGAATCAAAGCATGTCTCCTTTTTTTTAATTCCGCATCAAGCTGCGAGGGGAGTAGTTGGTGGCAAGGCAAATTCATTCATCTATGGATTTTCTCTTCCTTAAAGAGAAAATCCTCCACATGTGGTGGGCCTTCAGCAAGCTCTTTATGGGGGTGACGAGCGGAGGCGGGTCCAAGAGAGCGCTATAGCGAGCAGCCAAGATCCTCCGTGACTGACTGGTTTGTGACTGGCAGGTTTTTGGTGGGAGTTTTACAAAGATCTGTAAGGTTTCATCACACTCAGTCTCATGACTAAAACAGACTCACAGACTGAGGCTGCCGCCCCCTGGTGGTCACGTTGTTTTGTAGCTTACAGTATAAGAGCCTGGGAAGGACCAGCGTGCTAGCCGAGCTCGGTCCGACCTCATGCGCGGCTCACTACCGGAGAGTTATCTTGCCCATGCAGTGGCAAGGCTGTCCTGTGTGGGAATGACCAAGCCATCCAACCAAACAACCAACCAAACAACCAACCAACCAACCAACCACTCCCTTTATCAGCCGCATCAAATCTGGATGCCGCCCATGCCGGTGTGCCACGCGGCCGGTGTGCCACGCGACCGATCGCTTGGCCAAAGCCGAGCGTCCGAAAAGGAACTCATTGTTGTTCAGCAGTCACTGGGGAGTGGGGGGAAAGGGGGGGTCACTGGGGAGTGGGGGGTACATGCCGGAAGCGGGGAGCGGCCGGACCCCCACAAGACTTGTCAGCCAGGCAGCGGAAGGAAAGAGGTTTGTACTTGCGGCCCGGCGGTCCCACTCCGCACCACCCCCTGTCCGAAGAACAGGCACAGGGCAGGGTGACTGTTGGCGCAAACAGAAGACCAACAACATGTGAGGACTGACTGGGGTCCAGGAAACCACCCAGACCCAGACCCGAGGCCCCCCATCCCAGGAGACCTTCACAGAACCCCCTGTGAGTGCCACAGATGGAGGTGGACCACAACTTGTTGTCTTGAATCAGCTTGACCCCACCCTGCTGGAGAACATGGGTGTGGTTTGTCTCCCTGTAAATGCCCCTGGACTAGGGCAAAATGAGAAGATTGAGAACTAGTCCAGAGCATTTAATGGATTGCTGATTATCTGGCAAGTTGATTCGTGTCCAGTATTTGGGGTCTACCTTCCACCTTTAGGACTGTTGCCCTCCCAAATCCACCCATTGTTCCCAATAGAGGGGGCATAGAAAGCATAGAAGCACCCTCAGGCTGCAGAAGGTTTGCGTTGAAAGAGCTTTATTGGATCCATTTAGATCTGGCACAGAGAGGATTAAACATGGCAGACAGGTCTGACATTTGTAGGCACTGATGTGGATCTCTTTGGCAAAGACTGAATCCATTGAGGAGAGTGAGAAGTGCATAGTATATTAGTAGTATATTAGTTATTGTATTTGGGTTCTCTCATTCACACGTCATTTTTTCTTCTTACATGCACTTAGGGAGAGAGTCTAAAATGCTTTCAGGACCCTTTGTAAACAATATTGACCATAAATAGGCTTTCCTTCATGCTTACACTTGGCGCTGGCAAAGTGACCATTTGGAGAAAGAACTGTCAGCATTTGATGCAGTTGGGGACAAGAGATAACACAACAATGAATGGGGGGGGACAACATTGGCACCAACAACCACAACAAAGAACAACACTAATCACTAGTACACACTATGGAAAAAAGGGAAAGAAAAACACGAATGGACCGAAACAGAAAAGACAACAAACAAACAAACAAACAAACAACAGACCGATGCACTAAATGCAACATTTAACAACAGTTACTACAAACATTCAAGTTTATGGCCCCCATCAGGTAGGGACAAGGGCCACAGTCTAGCTCCCCCAGGTGGCCCTTGCCGCCGATGCCGGGCTGTGGAGGAGGGGACCGGAGGTACAGGGGGGACAGAGGGGGTGGCGGCTCCAGTAGCAGGAGTGGACCGGAGCCTGGGGCGGACTCACCGGAGGGGCATGCGTGGGCGCCGTGGCTGGGCTGGGAGCCCTGGGCCTGGCCGTGCCTCTGGCTGTGCTGCAGGATGCTCAGGCACTCGCCCAGGCAGCTGAGTGTGGCGGCGGACGTGGCCTTGAGCAGCAGCAGGTCCTGGTCCAGGCAGGACAGAGGGCCTCTGGTGGGCAGAGAGTCGATGGACTCGACCAGGCTCTTCTGTTGGCTCTCTGCCTGGCACATCACCTGGAGGGAGAACAGCAAGGATAGTTTCTCTTGTTGATCCGTAAATGTCTCTGTCCAGCAAAATGACGTCATCTGCATATCTAGAAACACATTTTGGACACACTAGTCATTACTGGAGGCAAGGCTGCTGATTTTTTGTGATAAGATATCAGATGATCCTTACAAATATGATTCCTCATTTTTCTTTGCTTGTGAAAGCCAAACACATAATTTGTGCATTGAAGAGCAAACTGCATACATGAGGAGAGCAAATCGTCTTGATGAAAATCCACACGCTTCTGAAGCATTAATTACTGCCAGGCTGCCTAGAAAAGAAAAAAATTACGCAGAGGTATTTAAACAGGGCGAAAACAAAACGAAATGTTGGCGTTTGCTAAGTAAAAAATTTGGCATGGGATTTCGGATTTCATCTTTTTAAATTGAAGAGCAAACTAACAGATTTGTTTTTAATTACATGCACGCACGCACACACACACACACACACACACACACACACACACACACACACACACACACACACACACACATTTCTCACGACAAAATTCCTTCCTGTCTAACTCAACTATCGGAGTCTAAATACAACACAAAAGGAATAAAACAAAGTGGGTTCTCGCTGGCAGCTAAGCCTCAGCTCCTCTCGAGGCGACTGAATCTGGGTTGGAAATATTGCATTCATTAATATTGCATGGCTTCACAAACAGCGTCCTTCACACACACACACACTTCAGTAGCACATCTGTCTCCACCAAAAATGTGAAGCGAGCTATTCTGGAGTCGCTGAAAGTTGTTGCGGCGCGGACATCGAAAAATCAATGAGCGTGTCCAATTATTCAGCTATTTACTTGGGTCGGATGTATAATTCATCGGGCAGGTACAGATCAAATGTCAGTTTCAGTGTTGCTTGTCATAAATAGATTCTCCAATAGATTCTCAATGTTCAGCACACTGATACTATATAATCCCCCCTGCAGACTCACATCGCCCTTCAAACACTCATAGTGATTTGTCATTGCACACAGGCTTCTCATTTTTAACCAATAAACCCTTGAGAGGGCTCTTTCTGTGGCCCGCCCATGAAGGACGTACAATTTTTCTCTCCAAATTGTACTTGGCCAATTCCCCCCTGCTGTCCCACTCGTTGCTCCACCCAACCTCTGCCGATCCGGGGAGAGCCGTAGACTAGCACATGCTTCCTGCGCAGTCGCCAAATGCTTCTTTTCACCTGACAGAGGAGTTTCATCGGCAGAATGTAGCGCATTGGAGCATCATGCTATTCGCCCCAGTTCCCCTCCCCCCGAGCAGGTGCCCTGACTGACCAGAGGAGGTGCTAGTGCGGCGACCAGGACATATACCCTTACCCACCTCTTTGAAATGAGGCAGAGAGTTTACTCGGCTATTTTCAGATCAACTGTATCTATCAATCAATCAATCAATGAGGGGTAACAAGGTGGGCAAACTACCCACCTAGGATAGGTAGTTTACCCACCGTTGTATTTACCACTACATCCCTGGACGCCCGACCAACACGGGGGCTCGAACCTGTGACCCTCGTGTTGGTAGGCAGGGAATCTACCACTGCACTACCTGGACACCCAATGTACCTATCATGTTATGTTAATGGACCAATGCAAAAAAGAGAAACAAAAACTCAACAAAAAGGCATTTGTATCCCACTAATCAAGGCAGAAATCAGAGCCGTCCAGATCCACTCGACGGGCCTTCCTTCCCTCCGCAGGTGACAATGCAAGCTGGTGAGCAAACGTGTTGCTATGCAACATGAAGTACATAAAAAGGGGTTTTTTGTACCCCGCTGGATGTACAAAAATAGATCCTAGCTCTCCGTGTTTCATGGTGCGCAGTAAATTATAGCTCTCCCCGATTTAAACCAGAAAGCGGTTAGCGTGCATGAAGATGAAAAACACACACGCGTGCGCGCAGACACACCTGTGGTGAATGTGAATTCTTCCACTTCCACAGGAATTAAGAGACAAAAGATGAGATATTTAAAGCAAGAAAATAGAGAAGACCCAGAGGGATGAGAGAGTGAGACACAGAGACAAACAATGAATGGGGCGCGGGGCAGTGGTGCAAACTAAATCAGTGGGCACGTAGCACGCCCCCCCCCCCCCCCCCCCCGAATGGGCATGACGCCACTGCGCGCACGCACGCACGCACACACACACACACACACACACACACACACACACACACATACACACACACACACACAGAAAAGCCACCCAAGTGCATGTACACATTACAAACACACAAGCGTATGTTGCAATATGAATGTTTCATATTATACAGGCAAGAAAATGCAAATCTCTTCTTCTACCTCATAATTATCAAACAAAACATCACTAACAACACCTATATCACTAAAAGAGACAGAGACATTTATACACATACACACACACACACACATAGACACACACGTGCGCGCACATACACAAACGCGCGCGCGCACGCACACACACACACACACACACAATCAAATAATTCTTCAACAATAAGAACAAAATGAATATTTGGTTTACAGCGAAGTAATTCTTTTTATCTTTTAGCTAGCAAATAAATTGCTTAATCTCCAAATAATCAAATCTTAAAGACATTGAAACTCGTTCTAATCAATTCTACGTTTTCAAATGGAAGCAATCTTCTGGAAATGGAACCTTCTCTAGTTGTTTTTATTATCATATTAGCACACAAAGTCGCAACAGAACAACCATCAAAACCTCTGCACCCACACCCCCTCTCTGGAGACAGCAGGAACAACCATCAGAACCTCTCCACCCACACCCCCTCTCTGGAGGCAGCAGGAACGACGCTGCTTCCAGAAATAGCCTAACCCCTTTGCTCCAGCTCAGCCTGAGAGCCCAATAGTGCTGCTCCACTGAGAGTGAAGGAGTCTGACGGGTTGACATCAGCCGGCAGTGACAGGCTGGCTGCCACTCGGCCCGGGTGGTGAGACGGTCATGTGGTCTGACTACACGACACAGCTCTGTGGGGACGGACGGACGGACGAACGGAGACATAGGAAGGTGCTTACGAGTGAGGGGAAGCAGAACAACAACTTTTGCAGGCCATATGAAATCTGCTTTATTTAAAAAAAAAATCTAAATTCAGTTAAATTTGTTCTTCCAAATTCTACTCTAATTTAGGTTACTACAATAATTAGGTCTACTTTTTATTTTTGATAATGAGGCATACTTTTATGAATTTCAGCCAAATTATGGAAAATTCTGTGACATTCCATGTTTTACAGTTGATTAAATTTGTATCACCAAATTCCATGATTCCGTCTGTTTGTTCTGCATTGCGGAAATCATAATTGGCCCTACCAATATTCAAACCAGGACCTGATCGATACTGTATATCGGTACACCAATACCAATACTGCCTTTCAGAGATTAATCGGCATTTGCTGCTTTCAGCACAACCAGGAGGACGATATTCACAGTCACAACCTTTGAGAAGAAACGCCAGTTCCATCTCCAAACCAAATCCCAGAATATATTAGCATTTTTTTATTCCCTCTCAGGAAAACGGCTGAGAGAAACAGTACATATTGGATCAAGCAGGAGATTTTTTTTCTTTTCAATAAATCAGAAGGACAAAATCATTCAATCAGAAACTACACCAGACACTGTTCATTTCCTTTCCACAATTATTGGTATGGGACTGAATAAACCCATGTTATTGGTCGGGTCCTGCTTCCAAGAGTGACAGGGTGGATCGTGTGAAGATCCACTGAGGTGTAGAGAGCAATTTCCCTCTGTGACAGTGACAGAAAAGAGCCAAAGTAAATAAGCTATGAGGGAGGATGGAAAATAACTTGTATGGGAAGTGACAACTGCATGGAGGCTTTGGATCCTGAAGATGTATTAGTAAAACACAACAGTGTCCTGCTGCATCACTTTGTCTGTGGCATGTCTGTCAATTCACTAAAGTGAGGCATGGCAAGTATAATATAGTATAATATTTCACTTCCTAAACACGAACCACTTTGATCAATTTCGTTTCTGGGGTGAAGTGGCACAATTACGTATGACTGACAAGATAATATATTGGTGATAATTAGACATATTTAGTTCACCAAACTATCATCTTAAAGGGAAAACTGGTCCTGGTCTTTATGCTCTCCTGATGCGATTTCCTTGCTCCCTGTGTTAGATATAGCCTCCAAATACATTTCTGGCTTCAAATTTGCATGATCTTTGCTCCCCATTATTATGATAAATCTACAAGACTTCATTCTGACTCACTTTGTCTAAGTAATGGCTAGAAAGTGGTGAGCCTGGCCATACCCAACCCTAACACAAATGATTGATCTGAATATTGATATGAATATTAATAGCAACGTCGACCGGGAAATAAACAAGGTGTACACCACAACAGAGCCCCCACATCGCCACTGTCCCGCCATAAATCTAGCAATAAGCAGCACACTGCGGCATTGCTATCGGCAGTCTGCTAGCTAACTGTGTATGTTTGTGCATAAATCAGCATGCAGGCGGACTCCTCTACTCTACTCTAGCATCCTCTGGCCTTGGGCCAGCTCCGTCCGGCGGCGAAGTTTATGGGCCGTTATGGCTGTTATATAGGGGAGGTAGAACAACCTACATGAGGGGGAGGAGAGGAGGTGATAGTGGACGTCTGGATGTGTTATACAGGGGAGGTAGAACAACCTACATGAGGGGGAGGAGAGGAGGGGAGGAGGTGATAGTGGACGTCTGGACGTGTTATACAGGGGAGGTAGAACAACCTACATGAGGGGGAGGAGAGGAGGGGAGGAGGTGATAGTGGACGTCTGGACGTGTTATATAGAGGAGGTAGAACAACCTACATGAGGGGGAGGAGAGGAGGGGAGGAGGTGATAGTGGACGTCTGGACGTGTTATACAGGGGAGGTAGAACAACCTACATGAGGGGGAGGAGAGGAGGGGAGGAGGTGATAGTGGACGTCTGGACGTGTTATACAGGGGAGGTAGAACAACCTACATGAGGGGGAGGAAAGGAGGGGAGGAGGTGATGGTGGACGTCTGGACGTGTTATATAGAGGTAGAACAACCTACATGAGGGGGAGGAGAGGAGGGGAGGAGGTCATAGTGGACGTCTGGATGTGTTATATTGGGGAGGTAGAACAACCTACATGAGGGGGAGGAAAGGAGGGGAGGAGGTGATGGTGGACGTCTGGACGTGTTATACAGGGGAGGTAGAACAACCTACATGAGGGGGAGGAGAGGAGGGGAGGAGGTCATAGTGGACGTCTGGATGTGTTATATTGGGGAGGTAGAACAACCTACATGAGGGGGAGGAGAGGAGGGGAGGAGGTCATAGTGGACGTCTGGATGTGTTATATTGGGGAGGTAGAACAACCTACATGAGGGGGAGGAAAGGAGGGGAGGAGGTGATGGTGGACGTCTGGACGTGTTATACAGGGGAGGTAGAACAACCTACATGAGGGGGAGGAGAGGAGGGGAGGAGGTCATAGTGGACGTCTGGATGTGTTATATTGGGGAGGTAGAACAACCTACATGAGGGGGAGGAGAGGAGGGGAGGAGGTCATAGTGGACGTCTGGATGTGTTATATTGGGGAGGTAGAACAACCTACATGAGGGGGAGGAAAGGAGGGGAGGAGGTGATGGTGGACGTCTGGACGTGTTATACAGGGGAGGTAGAACAACCTACATGAGGGGGAGGAGAGGAGGGGAGGAGGTCATAGTGGACGTCTGGATGTGTTATATTGGGTTGGTAGAACAACCTACATGAGGGGGAGGAGAGGAGGGGAGGAGGTCATAGTGGACGTCTGGATGTGTTATATTGGGGAGGTAGAACAACCTACATGAGGGGGAGGAGAGGAGGGGAGGAGGTGATAGTGGACGTCTGGACGAGGAGAAAGACAAACACAGAGGATATGAATCAGGTGACAGAGGGCGGCAACCCGATTCCTTTTGACAGAATTGGGGACGCAGCAGAAATGTAAAACTGAAAGTAGAATGAGTCATACTTCACACAGGCCAGCGCCGTGGTTTCTCCCTCTGTAGAGAAATCGCATGAAAGAAAGCACGGGGAAAGAGTTTTTGTTTTGCTTAATGAGCAGACCATCTGCTCAAGATTTACTCTCACTGTCCCAGGTTCACTCGGTTTGCTAGTTTCTCTCTCTGTGCCAGACTGAATCTCATTTGGCCAAGATATTCTTAGTCAACAATTAGCATGAGAAAGACAAAAGCAGGCCTGCTGTTCAATAAGTAGGAAAGACATGAAAGAAAGGGCTTTGCATGAAATATTGATATTCCTCCAAGGATGTCAATAACCACACACAATGGCGCCTGAATGACGAGTAGAAGAAAACCAACAAGATGAAGCATTGAGGAAAAAGCCACGTCATCAGCACTCTGTTTTGCTAATGGTCCCACCGTCTTCTCCCCTACTCTTTCAGACGCAGCGACTAGGTGTTCAGATGCCACTGTGAAGTTTCAATTACATGATAGGTTATTAGCCAAGCAGTGTTATTTGCCTCTGGTCTAATAGAATTTCCTATTAGGCTGAGCCCATACAAGGCCGCTTTGTCCCACAGACAGGCCCTAAATGAGAGGGGTCTTTGTTATTCTGGGGCCTGTGTCAGGTAGCTGCAGGTGAAACACTGCCTTCTTAATCCTGTGCCCTTTAGTCAGGACTGCGCTCACAGTGTCTCCATGACTGGGATTTTCCAAATAGCATATATGGCATTATTATAGGATGAATCAGCGCGACATCACGACAACAAAAAACAAAAAGGTACTTCCGGGTGCCACTGCAGCAGAAACTAGTATGAAATAAAGCTGAAAAGCTGTGTCAAACAAATGCTAATATCTCAAAAACTATACATCACATTGCTTATATTTTGACATTGTGAGTGAGAGCAGAAGTAGCTAAAGGGTCTGATGTATAATACACATGTATGTGTATGAAGTGTTAAAGTTGTGTGTCAACTGTCACAGTTTTATGTGTTAATTTAGTAAAAAGTACAGCCTGCTAGAGTGAGTTCCTGGCTCCATAGGGTCCCATTATAAAGGTTGGGGGGGGGGGGGACTAGAAAACATAAACTGCGATTTCTCAAACAGTACAAAAGATCAATTAAAGCGGCATTAAGTTGATAGAGTGCATGAAAGTCAAGCTCCGCCCCTACAGTCCAGTGAGTTATCATTTTGGTCGACCTTGAACTTAAATTACCTACTTCAAAAGTACGATCTGTATTATGTAATAGGTGTGTAATAGGTGTCAATACTGTATATATCTGTTAATAATACTATCAATATCTGTTAATATCTGAATCCTTTTAAAATATTTTATAATCTCTTGTATATTTGTTATTATCAATGTTAGATGAGCACCAACCACACAAAGACAAATTCCTCCTAGTATGTGAAGACATACCTTGGCAAATAAAAGTAAGTAGGCCTCACTTTTCTCACATGGTGGAAGAAAATCTCACCTTGAAACCCAATTATTTAATTAAAAAAAAATCTATTCTGATTTTATTACTAGAGGCACAGTCACTGAATTCACACTTTCTACAACTGATGTGATCACAGTTGAGCTATTTACAGTACATCCAAACAGGTCAGAATGAAAGACAAACAAAAATAGCTCCACTGAATTTGCTGACCCAGCTGAGACATTTTGTGGAACAAAACAGTTCCCTTGCAAAAACCTGAGCGTATCAAAAGATATTCGTCCTTATTCAGGTTTACACAGCGGAAATATTTTACATTCGCAAAGCAACAATCCCTCCCTCTCTCTCTCTCTCTCCGTTTGTCTGTGCTTCTTCCTCTTTCTCTTCCTCACCGCTCCAGTACGCTTAGTCGTCATTTTTGGAAGTCTTTCCATCATCAGGAAATGTATTGAAGTCATCTTATCTCTATAATTCAGTGGCCATAATGCCTGACAACAGAGCCGAACAAAACACTTCCAAACAAAAAGTTCAAAGACACGTTGCTGCAGCAGCCCGGCACACAATCAAGTCTTTATCAGTCAATTATTTCGCCTCACAAACCTATACTTCAAGCCTAATCTCTTTTAATTAATCACTATAAACCAACTGCAGACAGGCTATTAAGAAGCGACAGAGGGGAAAAAATGTCTTTTCTTGAAAGATAAGCGGAGAATAGTGAATGACTGCGTGGGTGTATGGGGATGTAGCAGGTGAGGACGAGGTGGTAACCAGAACTGACAAGTCCAGCGGCTGAGGCAGAGACAGAGATTTAATGAGAATTAACAAATTCAGCGTCAAACAAAGTTAAAGAGTAACAGGACATTTCGAGTGAATGGATTTTGTAATCAGCTTGCGTGGCTTGCAAGTCGTAATAAATTTGACATCTCATGGTAATAGCAGAAAAACGATTAAAATGTAAAATGTAAACGATAAGCACTGCTCTAGACATGAAGGGATTAGCGGTATAACATAAATATCAAATGTTGCATATTACACAGGACAGGAGGAAGCAAGCTGTCACTCCTCCCATCATCTCCCCTCGGCAGGAACTGCAGAGCGCAATCCATCCTCTTCGCAACATCAGTGTTGATCTCGTATGTTGATGACTGCACACAGTCAGGTTTACCTAACGCCACTCACCCACGGGTGCAGCAACGTATCATCAGGGCTGTAGTGGTAAATACAGAGGTGGGTAAGCTATCCAAGGTGAGTAGTTTACCCACCTTGTTTTCCCTCATTGATTTATATGTGATCTGAAAATAGGTGAGTAAACTATCTGCCTCATTTCAAAAGGTGGGTAAACTGCGTTTACTCGCGTTTACCCTCCACTACACCCCTGCATATCGTCACTGTCCAGTGAAAATCTTGTATCTCCAAAGTTGACATTTTGGAGATTTTGGAGATCAGGATTTCAGCTTGATCACCGTGCATTTTGTCAGTTTATCCGAGTTCCAAAAGGCCCTTTCAACTAAAGTAAAAACATGACAATCACCCAGATTGGAGGTAGAGAAGCGATCTGCTCCACCAGCTCTTCCCTCTGTCATGCTAAGCAGTATGGATATATACAGTAAAACGCCAACCAAGCTAAACTTAAAGTGCGGACGTTGAACACACTGCAGTGAAGTGTGCAATGCGCCGGGCCGGGCGGCCAGGGGATATTTGCTGAACTCACTGCACCAGTGTCCCACAGCACAGGAGGCCAGAGCAGACGCTCTGAAGACAGAGGCCACGTGGGACCCACAGGAGGCCAGGGCAGACGCTCTGAAGACAGAGGCCACGTGGGACCCACAGGAGGCCAGGGCAGACGCTCTGAAGACAGAGGCCACGTGGGACCCACAGGAGGCCAGGGCAGACGCTCTGAAGACAGAGGCCACGTGGGACCCACAGGAGGCCAGGACAGACGCTCTGAAGACAGAGGCCACGTGGGACCCACAGGAGGCCAGGACAGAGACTCTGAAGACAGAGGCCACGTGGGACCCACAGGAGGCCAGGGCAGACGCTCTGAAGACAGAGGCCACGTGGGACCCACAGGAGGCCAGGACAGAGACTCTGAAGACAGAGGCCACGTGGGACCCACAGGAGGCCAGGGCAGACGCTCTGAAGACAGAGGCCACATGGGACCCACAGGAGGCCAGGGCAGACGCTCTGAAGACAGAGGCCATGTGGGACCCACAGGAGGCCAGGACAGACGCTCTGAAGACAGAGGCCACGTGGGACCCACAGGAGGCCAGGCACCACAGGAGGCCAGGGCAGACGCTCTGAAGACAGAGGCCACGTGGGACCCACAGGAGGCCAGGGCAGACGCTCTGAAGACAGAGGCCACGTGGGACCCACAGGAGGCCAGGGCAGACGCTCTGAAGACAGAGGCCACGTGGGACCCACAGGAGGCCAGGGCAGACGCTCTGAAGACAGAGGCCACATGGGACCCACAGGAGGCCAGGACAGACACTCTGAAGAATGAGGCCACGTGGGACCCACAGGAGGCCAGGACAGAGACTCTGAAGACAGAGGCCACGTGGGACCCACAGGAGGCCAGGACAGACACTCTGAAGACAGAGGCCACGTGGGACCCACAGGAGGCCAGGGCAGACGCTCTGAAGACAGAGGCCATGTGGGACCCACAGGAGGCCAGGACAGACACTCTGAAGACAGAGGCCACGTGGGACCCACAGGAGGCCAGGACAGACGCTCTGAAGACAGAGGCCACGTGGGACCCACAGGAGGCCAGGACAGACACTCTGAAGACAGAGGCCACGTGGGACCCACAGGAGGCCAGGACAGACACTCTGAAGACAGAGGCCATGTGGGACCCGTGTGTGCTCCTGTGAGAGGAGTTGGGGGTCAAGTCCACTTTGAATCCATCTGAGTCCAATTGATCATTTATCATCAGAGGGGACAAACCTTTCCAGAGGGACTGAATTAAACCTCTCCCCACTGCATGAAATGACATCTTTACTTTGATGCATTTGTTGTTGAAACAGGATGTTGGGGCGGGACTTAAACCAGAGAGGGATCATTCAAAAGTCTAAAACCAATGAAATAGGAGTCAGGGAGAGACAGGCAGTTTCATTGGATGGGGGGGGGGGGGTGCAGAGGGGCGGGATTGTTTAAAGATCTGATGGTTTTATTGGTTCGAAATTTATATTCTACTAGTGCAGCATGAGGTCACCATGAGAGATGCTGTGTTTTCCAGGAAGAGAAAGTAATGGGAGTTCAGGGTCTTGCCAAATTGGTCTCCCTCCTGTGCAACTGCTTAAAAACAAGATAAAAAGACGCTTAAATAAAGGTCCCTCAGTATGTCTAGAAGCCGCAGGTTGAGTAACACTGTGACACTGACACCCACCTCTTTGACCTCCAGCAGCCGTCCCGGGTACTGATTCTTGGCCCGCCGGGCCGCGGCCGGAGATTTGTGGTGGGTGATGGTGACGATGTTGCTGGGTGCCACCGGGTGCCTCTGGCACCCCGGGGAGGAAGACGGAGGCAGGTGGGGGAGGAGGGAGAAGCTGCGAGTCCGACCGGTGGACGAGCAGACCTAGAGGGAGGGAGAAAGAGAGACAGAAAGAGAGAGAGTTGTAAATCAAAAGTGATGGGGGAAAGGTGATGAGAGAGTAGAGAAAGGAGAGAGAGAGAGAGAGAGAGAGAGAGAGGGAGAAGGAGATCTTTCATGAATGAGAGCAACTTGGGTCATCCGTGAAATTGTCCATTAGTTAACTCAGAGAGGACAAAGAGCAGAGCTGAAACTAATAAAACGTACAAACTTTCCTTTCCAGAGAAGCCAACAACTCCCACCCATTTCAAACCTGACAGCAGCAAATAAAGTTAGATATGTCCTATCTAACTTATTGTAGCAGATACATGCCACCACTAGTTTGCGTGACTTGGAAGTGAACTTAAACTGAGATCTTGTCCATAGCTGAGGTACTGTAGCTCCCTGCGCTGCTACAATCACATCAGACTCTTCATCTGTGGACCATTCCTGTCTGTGTCTCTTCAGTTTGCTAACTTCAGACTAGCATCTCTCTCTCTCTCTCTCTCTCTCTCTCTCTCTGTCTCTCTCTCTCGTTGTCCTCCATTACAGCGACACATGGAGAGTCCAAGGTGGGAGGGGTCAGCCACAATCTTGCCTGCACGCTTCAGGATGCTGGAGGCGTGCGGGTCCTGCAGAGAAGGCAGATTGCAGCCAATCACCTTCTCGACGGAGCGGATGACACGCTGCAGTCTGCCCTCCTGCTTGGCAGTTACTACACTGAGAAATACAGAGGAGTTAAGGATGATGTAGTTACAATCCTCCATACCCCCTCTAGCCCACCCCCCCCCCCACACACACACACACACACACCTACCTGCTTGCTGCTCTGTGGGCAGACTCGACCCTGTGAGGCAGCTGCTGTCACTCTCTGCACTGCCTGGCACAAAGCTAGCCTAATTAGTTTCTCAGGACGTTACGTAGCCATGCTTTATTTTTAATAGGATAAAATCACCTTGGTAGTATATAGCATACAGCTTACACTGATATTTAGGATTTATATAGTTCATTTGTTAGATTTATTAGTCAGGATTTGACTGATGTGGGTTATATTATTCACAGATAGCTGCTGATATTCAATATCTTTACATTTTACAATTTTCTGTGCCATTTTTTATTTATTTTTTCTCAGTGTCACCCCCAAAACGGTATTCTTACCAGGGTGGAAATGCCTCTGAAAAAGAAGCCTGACCTTCACCGGACAGTAAAAGTCTCCAATGAGGATATTGTGATACTTTACGTCTTTAAATGAAAACATTTCACTCGGACCAAAACTGAAAAAAAACATCTAAAAAACATTTCTTTAAACATTTTGGTCGGAGTGAAATGCTATGTGGTCTCTCCTGTTTCTAAATATATCGGAACCGTTTGGTTTGAACAAGTAAACCTATTTTTATAAGCATTTTACGGAATGTCTATGGGAAAATAAATGGCGGATGAAAATCTCTGGTACAGTGCTGAAGCAGGAAGTGACATTCACTTTGGCTCTCTATAGCATATTAAATAATTTACAGTCATCGTTGTTCCAGCTACGTGCTGGAGAGAGAGAGAGGCACCTGACTGACCAGCTTGCTGACTCCACCAGCTGAGACCAACAATAGACTGGTACTGCTGTAATGAAAAAGGTCAAACTGCCCTAAGGGGCCTTCTGTACGAGATAGCATTTTCAAATCCTTCCTTTATTGCTTTATCAAACAGAAGGACTCTTTCTCTCTCTCGGTGCAGTGGAGTGGGCTGGCACTGGACCGTGGGTCCGTATGCGCTGTTACTCAGTACGCTGTCGGCAATGTCTCTGCCCCAATGACCACCGGAACCCAGTCCTGTATGTTTCTTGAATGCTAATATTATTCTGATTTTAAATCTGTCTTGAAAGAGATGATATCAGTGGGCTATAACTTGGGGTTTGACAGAGGAAGTGATACTGAAAGCTGTGTAGTTCCGTAAATGCCCACTTGAGGCTGTATCCAAAAAGGAGTTGTACCCCATTCAGCCGCGTGTTAAAATCCCCGACTTTGTAACAGGACATGTTTACAGTCTGGTTAAAAACACGGTTTTGGCCTGTATAGCTAATTTCACCTCTCGTGACAACTGTACGGGGAAGGGGGAGGGGGGGATTTTATATAACTCGCTCGTTTAGAGTAAAAATAGACGTATGTTTTGGGCGTGATTGACAGGTCACCTGAACAGTGACCGTCCGTGCAGCTTGCGGATCACGGACCAATAGCAGGTGGAGCTGCGGCTCGAGAAACCCCTCGTCTCGTGCAATCTGGCGCGACAGGCCACACTACAGAATCACATTGCCTAAGCGTATGCATGGGTGACGTGGGTATGACAGCGCTGAGTAAACCGGAGGCACAGAGTAATCCTGTTTGTTAACTTTTGACTTGTACCAAGACAAATCAGACTCTTTGTAAAGCTTGCTTCGCTATTTAGTGTGGGCGCGAGCCACTTTTTATTTTGTTTAGAGCGGGGAACTCCGATTACAGAGCCCCGAACTCTCTAGCCCGCTAACAGACTGGACTCATAGCCAAAGCTAGGCTAACTGCAGCCCGTTGGCCTGGTGGCCTGGCTAGCAGTAGCTATTTCTTTCATTCTCCTAAAACGACCAAACAAGATATCATAAGAAAGAAGGGGACTTCACTGCAAATCTGACCGGGGACTGCGGTGTCTACAGCGGTGGGGTTCGTCTTTAACCCAGGATCCGTGGTGGACGTGCCGCTCTACCAGACAACATCAAGCGGGACCCGTCGCTGAAGCTAAGGCAGCTAGTACCAGCGCCCGTCGGCTCCTCTAAGGAATTTCACAGTCTTCTCTTGCTTCGTGAGACCCATCAAATATCCCCCAGAGCTCGGTGACCTCAGGAACCCTCTTTCAAGAGCCTGCCGAACCAGAGAATCCTCTTCCTCAGTGCTGGGTGTTCCAGTCTAGCACACAAGCTAGCACCACTAACGTGGGGTCAGTGCGGATTAACGTTACAGCTGCTGCTAACATTAGCTGTCAGCTAGCCTTTTTCCAGATATGCCTAGTGGATAGTCTTTATCCTAGATAGGTGAAATCTAACCATGGCAGGCAGAAACAAAAGGAGGGACAAAGACAACGTCTCGACCAAGAAGTTGCCAGAGGAACAAACAAATCCTCAGGAGTTCCAGATGAGTCAGTGCAGTATGGATCTCAGCATCATCAAGGTCCCCAGCTCTCTTACCCTGATGTTCCCTCGACCAGGAACCGTGTCACAGCCATCTCCCCCGGCAACAAAATACATCGTCATGGCAGCTAGTGCGGCTGCTGCCTCAACTGAGCAGGTGGTCACCCTCAGCTCTTCCCAGTCGGCCTCCCCAGTCACCAGCACTGTTCCCAGCGCCGCTTCCACCTTTCAGCCCATGGTAAAACTGGAGTCTGGCGGTGGCCCAGGGCTAACGGGGTCACGACCCTTGCAGAAGAACATTCATTGTGGTGTCTCTGGTCTTGTCCGCCTCTTCCCTGGAGAGTAAGAGATCCATGCTTCGCACCTCCATTTCCTCAACCTCATTAGAAGGGATGAAGATGGACCGCTCTGATTCTCCGGGAGTGAGCACACAAATGCCCACACTGAGACTCGCAGGTAGTGGAGATGATGGAATTTGATCTTGCTGGTGCAACTGCCGCACACTACAGTAGGAGGCTGGGAGGGGTTGAACTTAGAAGGGTGAAACTTCACAGCATCGTGTCAATAAGAACACTCGACTCAGTGGATATGACTAGAAATTGTAAATATATTCATGCCTGATGAAATCTGAGAACAATCTGTGAGATTGGTTCAGCTGACTGTATATTCTAACTGATTTCTACTTCTTCTTCTTTGTGGTGTTTTATGGCAATTGGCATCCATTATGTTGCATTACCACCTGGATTTCTAAAACAGATTTCTTTAAGGGGGAAAAATCAGTGATTCGTGACATCACTGATGATGTCACAATGTCTATGACATCATCATTGCGATATCATCAGTGATTTATCACTCACCGATGACATCACTGATGACATCATCACCCATGACCTCGGCCCATTGTTGCCATCATCATCATCATCATCAGTATATAAATGGGAGCTAGACTCTGTCTGTTTCTGTTTCTCTGTCCCACTGTGATTGTCCCTCTGTGATGTCATGAATCCCACTGTGACATCATCAGTGATGTCATGAATCCCACTGAGACATCATCAGTGATGTCATAAATCCCACTGTGACATCATCAGTGATGTCATAAATCCCAGTGATGTCATAAATCCCACTGTGACATCATCAGTGATGTCATAAATCCCACTGATGAAATCCCACTGTGACATTATCAGTGATGTCATAAATCCCACTGTGACATCATCAGTGATGTCATAAATCTGACATCATCAGTGATGCTGATCTCATTGGCCACACAGCAGCCGAGCTGCGAATGCGAGCTGCAGGGCCAGCTTGGCGAGCTGCAGGGCTAGCTTGTCGAGCTGCAGCACAGGCGAGGCCGTGCAGCGCTAGGAATCAAGGGCGCATAGCGCGTGAGATCCTTAGTGTCGTAAAAAGCAAGTTTATCTCTCCACAGGTACTAATACCTACACTCGGGGGGAAATGAGTGTAGAAATACACACAGTACTCTACCCCAGAAGAGATTATGTTTGTTCCACCACCTTAACAACAGATGTTATCAAAATAAAAGCCTCCATAAGAAAGGTTGAGAAGTGCATCCAACAATAATGTAAAAATCTGTCATCCTTTCTTTTATTCAGTTATTACCTACAAAGACTTATGGGGGAAATGACGCTTTGCCCTCCTTGTCTAGCGATATATTTATATTTATTTATATATATATATATATATATATATATATATATATACAGTATATATATATATATATATATATATATATACACACACACACACACACACACTCACTCACTCACTCACTCACTCACTCACTCTCACACACACACACACACACACACACACACACACACACACACAGTGTATCTCTGACAGGGCAGAGATATACAGTAGCTACAGTAAGCCAACACACACACACACACACACACACACACACACTCATCCTCATCGCTGTGATAGTGATCTGAGAGGCAGACAGTGCAGCTTAGGGAAGGATTAGACCACAGCAGTGGCTACAGCATTAACAACTGCTGCCGTGACGATGCCCCTCGGCCAGCGGACAGGAACAACAAGCCTGCTCAGATCTGATCGCCGTGGAGACGCTCGCCTCTTCCTCCTCTCTTCGTTTCATTTTTGGGGAGTATGTGTACTTTACTTCACTACACTATTTATATTTCTGTCAAATTTTGGCCAATCAGTGCTCCTAGTTTGCAACTTAATCACGATCCACACACCTCATTCCAGTTTGGTGGTGGCAATGCACCATAGTGTTTGCCAACCGGCCGCTATAAAACTCAGAAAGTGCGTGCGTGCGTTTGTGGAGACTCACCAGCACCTCCTGGCCCCCTGCTGCCCTCTCCACGCTCAGGTGTTCATCTGATCCCTTCAGCTTCCTCACCTGAGAGCAAGCACAAACATACAGTAAGATTCAACACGCACGCACGCACACACACACACACACACACACACACACACACACACACACACACACACACACACACACACACACACACACACACACACACACGAATAGAGCTGAATGCAATCACAGCCTGACTGCCCAGTGAGATTTGAGTTGTTTGCTAAATGCTTTAAATACAATTCATGGCGTCAGAAGGGGAAGAAAGTTTGCAGAATAGTCAATTACCCGGTCTATAAAGTGAGACAATCCCCATGCCTGCTGGTCAGCTTCGACTTCCCTTAGTCCAAGACAGCTTCACTGTACAGCAGGACTCAATACGCTACTGCACACCAGGTACAAAGCATTACACATGCGATGTGCAATTCAAATCAAGCACATCACAACCATACAGTACCACAACATCATCATCCTACTGTATACCAACAAAGCTACAGCAAACAGCAACAAAAATAGCTTCCATCAACTCCACAAAGCCAACTTTAATTCAACAAATTTTGTTGCAGCCCTTTGGCTTAAATTATTTCTCTCCTTCACACACGGCAGATGTCCAGAGTGTCAGATCCTACAGTGAAGGATCCAGACTGTCAGTGAAGGATCCAGAGTGTCAGATCCTACAGTGAAGGATCCAGACTGTCAGTGAAGGATCCAGAGTGTCAGATCCTACAGTGAAGGATCCAGACTGTCAGTGAAGGATCCAGAGTGTCAGATCCTACAGTGAAGGATCCAGACTGTCAGTGAATGATCCAGAGTGTCAGGTCCTACAGTGAAGGATCCAGACTGTC
This sequence comes from Poromitra crassiceps, assembly GCF_964638095.1. NCBI lineage: Eukaryota > Metazoa > Chordata > Actinopteri > Beryciformes > Melamphaidae > Poromitra > Poromitra crassiceps. Next base: position 37,066,536 of record NC_139643.1, on the reverse strand, counting down.
AGTGAATGATCCAGAGTGTCAGGTCCTACAGTGAAGGATCCAGACTGTCAGTGAATGATCCAGAGTGTCAGGTCCTACAGTGAAGGATCCAGACTGTCAGTGAATGATCCAGAGTGTCAGGTCCTACAGTGAAGGATCCAGACTGTCAGTGAATGATCCAGAGTGTCAGGTCCTACAGTGAAGGATCCAGACTGTCAGTGAATGATCCAGAGTGTCAGGTCCTACAGTGAAGGATCCAGACTGTCAGTGAATGATCCAGAGTGTCAGGTCCTACAGTGAAGGATCCAGACTGTCAGTGAATGATCCAGAGTGTCAGGTCCTACAGTGAAGGATCCAGAAGGAGCTCCATAAGAAACATCATTCTCCACTGGAACCAGACACATTTTTCCCACTTGGCTATTTTGGTTGTGGTGAATAAATGTAGTTACCACGGCCAACACAGACCCTCGTTCAGAAATGAGCCTGCAGAGACAGGAATAGTAAAGGCAGAAAATGTACAAACTCTTACTACACTCTCATCCTAATATAAAGCAGCTGCCTGTTACTGTTACCAACACTTTGCCTGTAGCCTAAAGTCTGCTATGAGTGGAAGCGCTGGAACATATTCTCGAAATCAGAAAGGCAAGCAAAGCTTCCATATGACAGGTTATGTCGCACATGGACGCTCCACTCACTTCTTCTTAGCTGGGCGAGGAAAGCAGCTGCAGGAGGACGATATTAAGAGCTACAGTCAGTGCAGCGGAGGAGGACGATGGGAGGGATGCACGGACAGACAGACAGACACACAGATAGATAACAGAGACAGATGTTATTTATTTGATAGCATTAATTGCCGTCTGCAGAGGAGACGGCATTTACTTGGAAAACATTTGAGTGTGGTCTGCAAACTGTGCATTTGCCCAATCAGTTAGTGGTCATGGAGAGAGTGAGAGAGAGTAGAGAGGAGAGAGAGAGAGAGAGAGAGAGGAGAGGAGAGAGAGAGAGAGAGAGAGAGAGAGAGAGAGAGAGAGAGAGAGAGATGAGAGAGAGAGAGAGAGAGAGAGAGAGAGAGAGAGAGAGAGAGAGAGAGAGAGAGAGAGAGAGAGAGAGAGAGAGAGAGAACGAGGGAGCACAGCAGATGAAAGAACATGATAGAACATTTGGTATATTCATAAGAAACACCCCCATCAGCTCCAGCAGAATTTAACGTGACGAGTCTGACGACGGTGCATTTTTGTGCATTTCAGAACAGATTCACATAATATTGCAACTTTGACAAAAGGTTGTGCAGAGCAGAACCACTGGACCATGCCTTCTCATGCCGTCTCATGGTTTTTGTATTGCCTGTGTGAAGCCTTTGCGGGGTGTTAGGAGACCTGACAGAGGTCTGCGTTCTAATGAGCACATGTCTACTTTGTAATGGCATAGGATGGGAGGAGGCTTTCATCACAGTGTTTTGGCCGTCCAAGTTGAACCACTTCAACTTTCATCACTTTAGCCACACCGTGCATCACATCAGTCAGCATCAGCCAGAGACAAAACACGCAGCACCTGGAGGGAAGGTAGCAGCCTCTTACAGTTTCCCTGGGGAGTAACGTTAACTTGAACTAATCATCTGCTTCATAACAGGCTCCTCATCCTCATCTTCGAGAGCAAGCGGCAGTCGCTATAACTTTCTCTCAATTTTTATTTTCAACAACATTTTCTCCTTCGTCACTTCAGGTTAGCTCGCCAAAGCTAATTTGATCCCTCGCCAGGTGTTGCTAAACTTTGTGTTGCATAGCAACAAGAATGATGTCATGCCTCTCTCTCTCTCTCTCTCTCTCTCTCTCTCTCTCTCTCACAGCTGCTCTTTGCATTTGAGCAGGAGAAAAAGCAACAGCACCCTATCTGATCACAGTGTAATGTACCCCTTTGAAATTGAAATTCAAGATGTATAGGTCTCCTCTGCTATTACTGGCTCTTAGCAAAAGTACAATGCTACTCTTATGAATTGGATTTGTACAAGATTACTGGAGGCTGATACAATGTTTCATAATAAAAGCCAGCTAAACAGCGGGGGCCATAGAGGGGAGACAGTGACAGGAGGAGGAGAAGAACAGTGGTGTGGTTTTCCTCGGCATGTAGGCACTCGAGCAAGGGAAGCAAAGTGAAAATGGCGTCAACGTCAACGACTGAATGTAAATGAGAAGCTTGGCAGCTAGTGCCACTGAAAATGACGCCCATAAACCTCCATGTTTACACTCTGTCACTGAAAGCCAGGACAACCTCCTCTAAGCACTTGGTGTACGAGTGATTCGCCCGTCGGATCAGGCTCGTGTACAGACACTGTCAGTTGTCTAACTCGATGAACCTGACCTGTGTTTACTGAAATGACAAACAGCCACAATCGCATTTCCAAACAGACGCACAGGGAGGAAGGAATCTCCAGGGACATGTCAAGGCTTTCCGCTCACTGCTCTTCCTCAGGAACACATTCCAAGAGCTCGACCTGGGTCATGTTTACAACTGTCACCGTGTGTGCGTGTGTGTGTGCATGAGCGTGTGTGTGTGTGTGTGTGTGTGTGTGTGTGTCCCACCTTGGCACTGCAGTCAGAATGACGTCTGGCACAGGCCTGGAGCTGACTCATCCAAAACTGCTGCTCCTTGGCATCCGAGGCTGCAAAGACACACATAAGAAATAAAAAATTAAATCAATCAAAGACTTGTTTCGAGTAGATCACATTCCAGCGAGACAGTGAGAATGATCGATAAATCCGTACATGGGTTCCCAGTCAGGTCAAAATGCAGTCACAAAAAAAGCTAATTGCCCTGAGTACATCCACTCTGTTATTATTATTGTGCTGTTCCTTCCATTATCACAGATGAACTCTTAGCCTGAGGTTTTCCCACAGCGCTGGTAGCCGGAGGCATCAGCAGTAAGCGAGGCCAGCTGCAAGCACAAATTGCCCTTGATGAGAACATTGATTGAACTTTGAGTCACTCTAGTGTCAGTGGAGAGTTTTAGTGTCTCATTTAGACTCTCTAAGTGCTGTCTCAGCAGCACTAAGGAGAGTAAAGTTAGTGGGGAGACACGGAATTCTTGTCATTTTTTGCCATGACATTTTTTTGGCATGAAAATGACCTAATTTAAAAATACTGAATATCAGCACAAAATATCAACCGTCGGCAGCTTCAAGTATAAAATCTTATATCAGGTTGATACTGTAAATATTCTTGTAACAGTTTCAGTTTCAATGTACCGTTTTGACTGACAGAATGGAACGTCGTTTTGACCCCAAAGAGTTGAAGAGGAGATGAAAGTGCGTGCGCACACTATGGCCAAAGAGTATAGAAGCCAAGAGAGAACAGACTAAACTTCAGTGCTATTCTGACAACAGCATTGCCGCCATTTTGGAATGAAAATGCCTCCTTGCGCCAATGGGACAACAGCACAGAACCATGATGATAGACACCATGATGGGAAGAACACAGGCCATTTCGGTAGAGGTACTTCTGTAAAGCACTTTGTAGGTGGGACATTTGACTAGCATCATCACGGTAGTCTCCTTCAGTCCAAAATGGCGGAGGCGTAGCTCTGCTGCTGTGCGCTGATGTTGCAATGGAATGACCTACTGTATTAGCTTTCACTTCTTGGCAATGTAAGTTATTTGGTATGGCATTGATCTGCGAGTCCTGAGTTAGGAGGAAAGATCAAGTGATTACTAGAGGTGAATCCCCTGATCCCTTTAGTGCATATGAGCTGTTACCATCGGGCCGGTATAGGGTGCCATCCCTCCCAACCAATCGGGCTTGCAGATCATTTGTTCCGACCAGTATCGCACTGCTCAACAAACTGTGAGACCGAAAGAATGACTAGACCTTTGTGTGTTGGGATGCTGCACCTCGTCATGTGAGGAGCACTCTAGTGATGTAGGCTTTGTAGTGATGTGATGGTGGGGTGTCCCGTCGTTGCGGTGAGGTGGGAGTGCTGTTGTTTGTGTTGCTAGTGTTGCTGTCATTGCAGGTGTCATAGTTGCTCCAAAAGGATCAATAAATGCATCTATCTATTTTCATACAAATAAGTACAAAACATTTGTCATGTTGATATTGTGGGTCAAAGTGCAAGATACTAGTATCTTGTCTCTCTGCAGCAGAGTCTCACATACTGGCACACAAGATGATTCAAGGACAACAAGACCTTCTGTACAGTGCAGGCACACTATAATGAGAAGACTATACGCATCACGCTGCATATATAAACCAACAGCTGTGCTTTCATTAAACTGTGGAACTCCCTGCCTGATGATCTGAGAAATGCACCAACATTAGTTTAGTACATTTTTACAACATTTAGTTCAGTATCGGCCAATGTTAGTAATTTTTGCCAGGCAGCTGGCTGCCAGCCTCAATCTGGCTCTGTCTAAAGGTCGGAATGCTGACTGAACTCACAACCCTGAGCAAGTATCCAATGCTGTCACCTCCCGTGGTGAAATCACCATGTACAAATGCTGCCTGGCATAAAATTGTTGACTATTATTATAGTCTTGTTATATATATCGTATCGCTATGCTATAACCCTATATCATATCGGTATTGATTGATTGATTGATTTGAATTTATTTGACTAAAATAAGCATACAGTATGAAAATAATTCATCAGGATATTACAATAAAGTCGTAAGACTTCTTTCCATTGTGGTCCAGAAGTCTCGGCTGGGAGGCAGACAGAAAAGGGAGTGACATGTATGCTACCGATATCCAATTTTTACGATAATACACATAAAAAACATTGATTTGTACAATCATGAATAATAAAAAAGCAATTTCAAAAACCAGTCCTATGAAAGGTGTTTCACTATACTAGCTTACTCAGCATGAATTTGTTTTAAAGATGGTTTTAAAGCTATTCAGAGTACAAGCAGATTTGATTTTGTTGGGGATTTTGTTCCACTCCCTCCCCCCATAGTCTGTTTCCTAGGTTACACAATAAATTCACACATCAAGACAGAGCAAATGAAAGATGTCAAGCTCATAAAATGACCAAGGAATCCGGCCGTTACGTCTGAGCAGGTTTATGACGCCAGGAATAAATTACGACTTCAATCTGTTGAGTTTGTGGTTGTGATCTGAAGGGAATAGCTCAAACTCTGACAAGGCATGACGGGGGCCGGCTATCATACTCCTTCCATAAAACGTGACTTATTGAAGTCAGTCTACTGGATGCCAGTAATCATATCTGCTATTATTTGATTCCTCAACTTGTTGCCTATCTCCTATTTGATCCTGTTGCCCTTTGAACGATGTCCTGATCCCTGCTATCAAATCATAACCTCCTGATTTCCCTCAATATTCATGACATAGAGCAATTAATTTGTGAGCAGCATGGATGGAAGAGGAGGCCGCTTGATACTCCCCTCTGACTCTACACATGCTTACAGCTTCCCCTTGGCCCAAAAACGATCCACCCTCCAAACAGCCAATTCAAACTCAGACTTCCTGCTATCAAAAACACTAACAGCCAATTGAAACTCAGACTTCCTGCTATCTAAACACAAACAGCCAATTAAAACTCAGCCTTGCTAACAAAGGGCTGCAGCCCTGCAGTTACAGGAGACTGTGACTGTCTGCTTGACCGCCTCCAGGTTCAGATTAAACATAAATAAATAAATAAATATGACGTGATCTGATCGGACTCTCCAGGTCAGAGCACGCAATAAAACCCTTCTGATCCCATTCCACTGACTAATGAGCGGAGAATGATGTCTCTGATGCGTCTGATATTGTGATTTTAGGCTGAGGTCAAGAGATGATCGAATTTTAAAGACAGATTATTTGATCTTGGAAATCTTTCTTTTTAGCCTATCTTTAAACAGTCATTATGCAGAAGATTGACTGACTTATTTACAGACTGTCACTTAAAAATGACCTCAGGTCTGGAAACGAGTAGTCTGACTCACTGGAAGCAGGCTGCCATTGGTGCCGTCCATTTCAGTCGGAGCGAAGGGAAATCCCTTTCCGCTCCGTACGTGTCGCTCTCAAATGCCTCCGCCGCTATGAAACAACGACGACGCTAGCTAGCTAGCAAGCTACACGCTGAAAATGGTCAGTTTGGACGAAGATTTGGATATAAGCTGTCCGTCTGTGGATAGTGTCTGCCCATGTGTGATATGCAACCATAGCTAATAACTCATACCAATAATTATGTGTATGCAATTATAGCTTATTGATTATGAAATGACTTAAATGTTATATATCATGCAATAAAGCAGGCCAGCTTTGTACTTTGGGTGGATAGTTGTAACAATAACAGAGGCTTTTTCCTCGCTATACCGGAGTGAGAGTAAGAGGAGCCAGACTCTCCTGCGCAGGTACAGGTACAGCACGTTACAGGTACAGCACGTTACAGAGACAGCACGTTACAGAGACAGCACGTTACAGAGACAGCACGTTACAGAGACAGCACGTTACAGAGACAGCACGTTACAGAGACAGTCTGGCAAGCGAGACTAGGAGAAGAGAGAAAAAAGAACACATCATCAACTGTCATTAGATAAAGATGACCGAAGCTTTCGCTAGGTTAATTATCTTAAAAGTTCCTTGTGGTGATGGACCAAACGAAACCAAATGAAGTAGAACTCTGGATTATTTATTTCATGAAATCTCTGACATGTTTTTCCGACACACCGATGGAAGTAATTTCAGTGTACAAAGAATTCAATTTGCACTTGTCAATCACTCGTCGTAGGCAAGCTGCAGAAGTCACAGGAACGCCGACAAAAAGCCTCTTTTCAGTGAAGTGGCTTTGGAAAATGAGACATTCAGCGAGAAACGCTTGACAAGCGGCGCGTATATACGAGACGTGCTCTCTCCCGCTGGGAAGGAGGCCGCACATTTCTCGGAGGAGAACGGGCTGTGGCGGCGTGTTGGCATAGAAAACACCTGTACACAGCTGCCCCCCCCCCCCCCCCACACACACACACACACACACCTTCCTCGCTGTCATCAGCCACATAAATCTTCTGCTCAAAAGGGGGCACCGCTTAGCCGGGGATTGAGCAAGCGTCTAAATTGGTTATTTCTCCTTTGTGATGTGTGCAAGCTTGGCTGTGATTAAAGATAATTAGTTCGCTGGAATGAGCAGAAGTGTGTAGGTGTGTGTGTATGTGTGTGCGTACATGCACGCACGCACGCACACACACACACACACACACACACGTGTGCGTGCGCGCTGTGGGTGGAGGGGGTAGGCGTGTGTGGCTATGCTAATATGCACCTGCTCATATGGTGAGAGTGGGAGGCTAAGGGCAAGCCATGCACACACACACACACACACACACACACACACACACACACACACACACACACACACACACACACACACACGTCTTTACTTAGCGAAGAGCAGGTTGTTTTTATTCAGGAGGAACAGTATGATGCTGATATCACATTCAAAGCTGTCACAAGAGCAGCGGACTCAGAGGTGAGGTGTTGACAGTTCTATTCGTTTGATGAATGCACACAAGGACTGTGCTGAAACCGGGCGAGACTAACAATGAAACGCTACAGCCAGAAGACAGTCTATCTGCCCGTTTACAACGAGCAACAACAGAGTCAGACCGCCAACCCTGGTGTGTCCGTACATCTCATTTAAATGTCAATATCCATCCCGCTTGGTCGGGCGTCCATACAGGCACAATTGGCCGTGTCTGCGGGTGGGAAGCCGGATTAAGGGTATGTGTCCTGGTCGCCGCACTAGTGCCTCCTCTGGACGGTCGGGGCGCCTGATCCGGGGGGAGGAGAACTGGGGTGGAATAGCGTGATCCTCCCATCCTACGTCCTGCTGGTGAAACTGAACCCCCTCGCTGTCAGGTGAAAAGAAGTGGCAACTGCACATGTATTGGAGGAATCATGTGCTAGTCTACAACTCTCCCCAGAGTGGCAGAGGGGGTGGAGCAACGACAGCAGTGGGAATTGGCCAATTACAATGACAAAAACGTGATAAAATGGAGATTCTTCAGTCAATCATAGCACCACCATCACCCTGCAGTTACACGAATGTTGCAGTGTCAAAGTCGATCCTAATGGTGGTGCTGATGATGGTACGTTTCAAGATGAATGCTTGGACCAGTAGTTACATTTGATTAAAGTGCCAGGAGATCATATGAGTGGGGCACTTTAACCATACTGACAGGGTGACAGGGACCAGATTGGGTGGCAAGGGTGGCCCAGCAAATAGACTGTTCCCTAACCCAAGTGCCACAGGTTTGATCCCCATGATTCTCCTTGCTAATGGGACCATGAATTTTGAAGTCATGGAAAATGTGTCATAATTTTTGGTCTTATTTGGTTTTATTATTATTTTCTTTTTGTTGTGTTGTCGTTGGGCGTTGCAAAAGCACTTTCGGGACAAATACGGTCGAATATTGAACTTTGACCCCTGCAGCAGCCAGTGTTTTTGAGGCTATCTATCAACAGCTGTGTGAAAAGTCAAGCTTGAGCGCGACACTGAACCACTCCCTGCTCCCTCTCGCTGCAAGTCTCTCGGGATAAGTGTGTCAGTCTAAGACGTGATGTCACTTCCACAGCTAACACGCGTCATCACAGGGAACATGCAAATAGCTTGCCGCGGCAAACAGTCAACCTAGATTGTAATGTCACGGCGGGTTTATGATCATCAATATACATTTGAGATGTAGATTTATTTCTGCATCAAAACATCTGAGAAAAGCACTGTTTTAATTATTTAAAAACACCCCCCCGAGGCTTGTGTCAGGCATTCTAATCAGCCGGTTTGAAAGCCCTGCTGGAAACAACTTGACCCTTTATCATTGGCTGACTGTCTCAGGATGGCGTCACATGATGAATAGCTTAATTTGCCATCTCAACATTCAGACGTGATTAAATTCCCGCTGCTCTCCAGCTCTTCCAAGGCGCCGCAGCCCCCCCCCCCCCCATCGGATAATGAAATACTCCCTTTATATTCCCCTGCTCTCCCCAATTACCTTGTTGCACTCCCTCAGTTCACAATCAGATTTACAGATTTCCTTGGTTTACAGCACTCTGTTGTGTGATGTCACATCTGACTCCCCCTCCCCACGGATCAAATTTCGGATTCTTACGTTATCAAGAGTTGAGTGTATCCGCTACCCCGGCCACCCCTTCAATAGCAGTTAGCAGCAGTAAGAGAGCCTATTCAAAAGCATTCAAAAGCCACTTGTCAAAAGGGCATCAGCAGGAGAATAACGCTGACATTTAAATCCTGGACACAGACCATCGGCGAGGTGATACCTTAGACCGCTGTATTGTTGAGCCTGGAAGCCTGGAACCTGACTCCATCCTGACTGAACCGTGAACTTTCTTCTTCCAGCCCCAAGGCGTTTCCATGGCAACCGATGCCAGCTCTAAGCCCACCCCCAACTAACTTTAATCACCGACTGTTGAGAACGCGCATGATGTGAGCGGCTCCGTTCCCCCCCCGCTGTTTGAGCAAATTGGAAGTTTCGCGTACAAATGTTGCCCTTCCACTTCAAGTGTTTTCAGAGAAGAAAAGAACATTTAATGGGTGGTTGTTGTTCTTGTTTTTGTTTTTTTTTGTTTTTTGCACCAGTCAAACCTTGAGACGGGCCCGGGGGGGTTCGGCTGAGCAGATTCAGAAGACCGCACGCCCATTTCTCTCAATGGGTTTATCTGGAATTCGTATATTATCCAGTCAGTCCTAAGTCGACACTCTCCACTGAACTGTGCAAAATACCTCTGCCTCCGAGCTGCAGCATCCAACTCCTGCTCGGTGGTATTATTGTTTCCTCTTAGCTCAATACACATGGATCACTGAGTTATTCGTGGAATATAGGCCAAGTTATTCCGATATCCCCCTTTGGGAGTGTAAGGGACATTCCAGAAGCTCAAGTACAGCAACAGTGGAGGGAGACTCTCTTGCCTCGATGGATACAGGTCAGTGGAAGGAAAGGCCTTCAGCATCACACTGACCACTGACCAGCTACAGTCCAAGTGTCAACTCCAATCTTAAAGTGATATAGAGAGGCAAAGTGACAGCCTACTTCCTGCTTCAGCACTGTACCAGAGATTTTCATCCGCCATTTATTTTCCTATAGACATTCCGTAAAATGCTTATAAAAATAGTTTTACTTCGTCAAACCAAACGGTTCAGATATATTTAGAATCGGGAGAGACCATAGAACATTCCGAGTGAAATGTTATGTGGTCTCTCCTGTTTCTAAATATATCTGCTTTGGCCTCACATTTCTTCTGGGACTAAGTATCACAGGTAAGGTATCCAAACTGATGTCTGCCCTTAGTTGGTTCAGTACATTTTATTTATAACAGAAATTACTCGTTATTCCAGTTGTAAGTTGGTGTTTTCGTTCATGGGAAAAGAGAGATAAGAATCAAGCACGCCAGTAATTAATACACACCTCAGGGGAAAAGCAATGTCAGAGGCTTAGTGCCTACGGTACACACTTAGACCAAAGTAAACATGTTCAAAAGAGAACAAATGTGAAGAGAAATATCACTTTTAACTGAGGTTAGAGGAGGAGAGCAACACAGGATATTATGTAACCCTTCACTGTGTTTACTACAGAACAACAAATAGTGTCAATTACATCTCTCCCATGAGGTTTATTAGTACAAAGGGGAATATTTAATCTCCAACGCTGAAAACTGTTAGGTTACTCGAGCTCCCTTGTGCTTACAAGGGTAACAGTTAGATTTTGGAGGCGGTACAGTAACACAATCAAGCTCGTCTGCTCAGTGCCAGAGGAGAACAATAATTACATCTAGAGCCATGAAAGTGGTAAATCAGTGTGACTCATGCGACTTTCATGCAACTTTAAGAGTCAAGCGCTGGAGATTTAATTCTATTAAGCACTTTGCATAACGAGGAGAATGTTACTGTTACACAGCAAAACGCCCGCCAGCAAATCACACAACACATGCTGCTAAGGATCTCTCCCGTTACAACCTGAAGCGCTCACGCACCGCCGTGTGCAGAGCTGGGAGGGTTACTTTGAAAATGTCATCCGAGCCAATTACCAATTACCCGTTTCAAATTGTAACGTAATGTAATCCAAGTAACACAATATTAAAGTAATGGAACTGATTACTTTCCATTACTTTTGGATTACTTTTGAACAAATTTCCTGCATTTGACTATACTGGAGATTTTTACACACACACACACACACACACACACACACACACACACACACACACACACACACACACAGCTTTCAGCCAATCTTAGTATCTAGTGTCGCCTGTTTTCTCATGAATACAAAGTGAAAAAATATGATTTCACAAACTGCCGTGAGACCGGGTTTGGGCCAGAGTGGTGTTGTGTCAGGCAAGTGCTGGAATGTTAATGTGTGTGCATTGTTCTTTATTTCAAATTGTATTTAGAAATTTTAATCGTACTAGTAATCCCAATATTTACTAAATGTAACAGATTACAGTTTGTTTTTTGTAATCTGATTACATAATCCTATTACAGGTAATGCGTTACTCCCCGAGCCTGGCTGTGTTCTTAGCTTGCCAAATAAGGGCGGCCGAGGCCACCGTGAGGTCATACCTCTGAGTTTGTACAGCTCTCCATTGACAGAGTTCACAACGAACATGTGCGGGGCCTCGTCGCTCGGGGTTACTGACGCACCAATCAAGGGCAGGGACCCTCGGGGCTTCTGGCTCTTTCCCTGCTCGTTGACAAAGTACTGCAGCTGTCCCAACTCTGGATCTACCACAAAGTACCTGCAGGGGAAGGGAGAGAGAGAGAGAGAGAGAGAGAGAGAGAGGGGAGAAAAAGAAGAGAGAGAGAAAAGTCGAGGAGTTAAGAAAGTAATGGGCCAGAGAGAGAGAGGGGGAAGGAAATAGGAGAAACACAGTTAATGTTATGATCATTGTGGTTTATGATCTCATTATCACAGCTTGTTTATGGTTAAAAAACCTTTTTTTCTATTGCTGTTGCTGTGATTGCACAAACCTTTCAGGAAGTGGGTGTTGAAAGAGAGAGAGAGGGAGAGAGAGAGGGAGAGAGAGAGAGAGAGAGAGAGAGGGAGAGAGAGAGCGCGAGAGAGAAGCATACGTGAAAACCAGTGGTGTAATGTAATTAATACTTAAGTACAGTACTTAAGTATTTAAGTACAGTACTTAAAGGATGGGTTTTCCGTGGGGGAATATGAATATATATTAAATCTCACGCCCCTAAGGTTTTAGAATCCGTTGAAATTTTTGAAATTGGTTATTAACTGCCATGCCTATCAAGCATCTATCACATTATTTCCATGTCGCTCTGACGCAAAACGCGTCAGAGCGACACCCCCCGCCTTGCGGAAGTCGTGCACCTATGAACTACAACTGTTGTGAGCCATGGTCCCGCCTCTAGAGGTCCTCCACGCCCCTTCAGAGGTCTGAAGAAAAACGAAAAGGCAGCCATCTTTTTCAACCGCCTAGCATGCTGTACCTAATATTAGCTTCCCATAGTTCCTTGCAAAGAGACGATTTTCTCGGGAACGGAAGCACTAACAGACACGGGACTGGCGGCATTGGAAAGCTCGTCAAATTTTACATCTAGTAGTAGGTGGGTTGAAGTAACGAAATCAACGCTGAGCAATGTACCCATTTTTACACATTTTTACAGAAAATAGTTACAACATCAGATGCGCGTAACTCCTACGAAAATGCATGAAAATGCATGATTTTTTTTTTATGAAGACATCTCCCGACATATATATATATATATACTTCAGTTTAAATTTGGTGCAATTTGGAGGCAATTGATTTTCGATTTATTTTCGATTTATTTCTTCTTCTCTCCATGTCTTCTCTCCATGTCTTCTTCTTCTTTGAGTTTTATGGCGGTTGGCAAACATATATGTGCATTACCGCCACCTACTGGAGTTTGATATCAGCCAAACGCCTGAGGGGTGGGCATGGAAACGAAGGCCACGCGAGCCCAGTGCATTGTGGGAAATGTAGTATTTCGAGTCCCCGCACCCGCACCTCCCCCCCACCACCCCCCCCCCCACACACAGAGTGGATTTCTGGTGATATCTCAGGCTGTAAACAACCAATTTCAAAAATTTCAACGGATTCTAAAACCTTAGGGGCGTGAGATTTAATATATATTCATATTCCCCACGGAAAACCCGGCCTTTAAGTATTTTTTCAGAGTATTTGTACTTTACTTGAGTATTTATATTTCTGTCAACTTTCACTTTTACTCCACTACTTTTCCCAAATAAAATGGATACTTTTACTCCACTACATTTCCCCCAAGCATCTTAGTTACAAAGTAAAATCAGAAGAAATTGGGTAGCCTGCAAGAAATCATCAGTGCTCCTAGTTTGCAAGTTACGTTATTCATGATCCACACACCATTCCAGTGGGTGGCTGTAATGCAACATAACGTTGTTTGCCAACCGCTTTAAAACTCAAGAAGAAGAAATAGACTTCCACTCAAGCCCAGGCATGTCTTTTGCTTGCTTTTTGTTTTTTTTACAGCATTTACTTGTACTTTTACTTTCAATTACTTAAGTAGATTTAATATCAGAAAATTACTTTTGATACTTAAGTATAGAAAATACCAGCTACTTTAAGACTTTTACTCAAGTAATATTCTAATGAGTGACTTTGACTTTTACCAAAGTCTTTTCTGGGAAGATATCTGTACTTTTACTCAAGTATGGCTTCCGAGTACTTTATACACCACTGGTGAAAATACACAACACCCTTAAATTTCGCACATCCTATGCATCGGAGCCTGTGGCACATTATTTAGCGCAGTTCTTTCTACACAGAAGATCCAGTAAAATAAGCACCTCCTACATTAACGTCTGCCTTCTTCAACCACAAGCCAGCAGCTCAATCCCAGCGTACTCCAGGCGGTGATTAGCACGGTCATCTTCACAACATGGCTGCAGGCCTGAATATTAAAGCCCACATTTTCCCCTTTGTGATTAATGAAGCACGTTTAATCACGGCATAATTGAATCTCTGCCTCACTCATGATGCCACCCTGCAATAACACAGACATGGATAAACGCATAAACACACACACACACACACACACACACACACACACACACACACACACACACACACACACAAACACACACGTACACACAAGCAGACACATTTAATTTCCTCTCGGGCAACGCGGGCCCCAGTCTTTTGGATAATGCTGGTTGTCTGAAGGGAAGGTGACGTGTTTGTGAGACGCATAAACGAGCCTGTTCACTCCACTTAGGCTTTGTTCTGGTTCGGTGGTTCAGCCAGAGACCTTTAATATTAGATAGAGACACCACACTGCAGGCTCCGCCAATAATAAGAAATGGTACTCTGCCTGCTGGTCTCCTAAATGGTCACCTCTCCCCTTGAAGTGTTGTGAGAGAGAGAGCCTGGTGGTGATGCGGGGTTAGTGCTGACCTATATATAGCAAGCTAACTTGAGCTAGAGATCGTGAGTTCCCAAACTCCACACACACACACCACACATATAAACACAAAGCTGACCCTTGTTAGCTCAATATAGTTGAAACTAAGATATTCGATTAAAAATAATACATTTTCCAAGCACAGATTTAGCTACTACATCAACGAACTTCACGTGTAGCTTTGGCGAATCGCTCCCTGCTAACGTGAGCTGCTGTTGCTCAGGTCTTGAACAAAGTTCATTTTCTCCTGATCTGTCTGTCTGAAAATACCATTTTAGAGTCCGAATGTTCAGAAGATATGTGGCTTCGGAAAATGGGCTCAATATTTACTTTGACGACTATGGCCGCGAAATAATCTGTCATAATCCGCTGCCGCAAGTCTCCTAAGTGGGTGTGGCCGTGTCGAGACCATGTCGAGTGGCACAGATACAGGAAGTGACTGGAAGTTGGGGTGTCTAGCTCTGATATTGACCGTCTCTGGTTCAGCGCAGACAGGGGTGATGCCAGGTGGCTCTGGCTGACTAGTGAGGAGAGGTTTGACTCTTTTTACTAGCTGAGAGTTTGTATGGGTCACTCACTAAAGAAAGTCTGGTTTTTCGAGTCACTCCAGTCAGTCACCCAGAGCCTGGGGGGAATCCCCCACCAGCCCCAGCGCCCAGAGCATGCTCACCAGAGACGCCTGACTTGGCTAACTTCCAGTAGCCCTCTGAATCTGCTAACTTGAATGGGATCAAATAATGTAATTGTGCTGCTCTTCTATACTTTCCAGATTATTAGACTGTTATCAGACATTTTGCGGCGGCTGTGTTGTGACTCGTGATGCTCCCAAAAAAATGTATCCACCGTTTTACAGGGAATCAGTGAATGCGAGTCAGAGCTGCTCTAGTTGAGTTGAGTCTGGCAGTTCTACCCACTCCCAGTCCCCTCTGATTCCCAGGATTAGCCACTGATTTGCTACAGGAAAATGATCCATATCATTGTAATCTTCTAAAAAGGAGCAAATAAAAATTCATGGCCAGTTACTAATGGCCATGGCCAGTTGCCACTACAGTGGCATGTGAGTACTTCAGCTCAGGGCAGGGAGGGCCTCTGCTCCGCCCGGGCTGGGAGAGCGAGTGGTTGCTCCCCCTCACAGGGCCGACAAAGCAACCAACCTGATTTCCACAAATACATTTAAATAGTCGGTGAACGAGTTAATAGAGACAAAAGACTTGTGACTCCCGAGTCAGTAAAAAGAAGAGTCTCAAGTTTCGAACCATTCATTCATGACTCGCACATCACTATGAGGCTGACCTTTCCGCGCCTACCGTGCGCAGCGGCCTGAGGTAACAGCGGTCGCCTTTGTCCCGTCTTTCTGCTTCTGCTGCGGCCCTCGCATTCCTTTCCTTTTCCCAGAGACTTCCTGTGTGTGAGCTGGCAGATCAATGCTCTCTTTCCATGCACGATTAGAGAAGCTACAGTATTGACCAGGCCTGCGCAATAATCTCTTCCAGCGGTTACATGGGTCAATAACTCCACCACGGACACGCGGAATGCAATCCTCAACACACAGACAACGGCCTTGTGCTACATACATGGCTCGTTTCAGTCAGTTGCAAAGGCAGACTCCACTCCCACACCTCCACACCTTGGTTGTATCTGATTCAAAAGGATGGTGAGGTGTCCACTAAACGCGGGTGCGTTTGTCTTGTTTCACAGAGGTCAAAGAGTAGCAACAGTTCACTTCAACGCTGTGGCTTCACACAGAAGATGTCTATCTCTATGGCTTTGATCCATCAGGATAGCTAGGTATCATGTTTTCCTCTCAGCTGTAACGCGACACACTATGTTCAGGGGGTTCCCCAAATTTCCAAAGCCAAATTAAATAGGAAAAGTAGCCGGCTAAGGGAACTTGGACCCTCTAGGGGGGTCCGGGGGGCATCCCCTTCCCCCCCCAGAAGAACAGTTTGTGCATTTTAAAGTAAAATGCAACAATCTGGTGCACTTTCAGAGCAAAATCAAGAGGCTAGCTCCATAGATCTATGAAGAACTACACACATCACATCCTCTTTACCGTGCTGTGGCTTTACAATGATGATCAAATAAATGTCTCCCTACATATATATTCTGCAGATAGGTCACACTATATGTCACAATACTGCTTGCTTAAATACGGTAGCCCATCTATACTACATCACTTCCATGGGAGAACTCAAGTACAAAGTAACATCTGCTTTGAAGGCATTAACTAAAGTGAAATAAAAGGGGAATTTCCTCGCTTTGATTGGAATGATGTTCAGCCAAGACAATACTTACATAAGCCCTAAAGCAGGATGACTTCTACTGTCACACATTGATTGATTGATTGATTGATTGATTGATTGATTGATTGATTGATTGATTGATTGATTGTATTTATTGACTCAATTAAAGTGCAAGTACAAGTTCATTAGTACAAGTAAAAAAAGAATCAAAAGGATAAAAACACAAGAACGTCAGAGGGCTTATTTCCATTGTGGTCCTCGTGTTCAGGTAATACATGTAAAGGTTGACACTCCTGGCCTCAACTCCCCCAAATTTTTAAATCTAAAATAGTAGCTGGTCAGACAGAGGCCAGTAGGCGGCTATTTAGGGGGCAACTGGGGCTTGGGGAACCCCCTGGCAGGTTCAACAAAACCATGGGCATGTCGCACACACTGCAGCTATCGCAGCTGAAACAATGAAGGAGCAAACGACTGGGACACAGAGACGATCATGAGTGGCCGCAGTCCACAAGTATGCAAGTGATGAGAAGACAAACAAAGAACGTCATGCCTGCATCCTTCACATCAGGCGTCTTCCCATGAACCTTTGGGATTTCCCTGGGAGAGGACAGTGCTGTTTGGAAATTGACACTCCCCCCCGGCTGATTTATCTTGGCCTAGTCAACCGGGGGGAACTTTGTGCCTGCGTCAGTTCTTATCCTTCTCTCTCTCTGTGTTCAGTGACAGTCAGCAGAGTGGACCCCGGTGCTCCAGGCACACTCTTGTTTCTGCCGGTTAAAACTACAACGCAGCTCTTTAAACCTGATGGATGGTGCTGGATAACAGGTCTCGTGTCAGGACAGACCTGATCAAGTCTGACCGGGGGAGACCGGGGTCTGTGTGTGCGCTCATACTTCACTGTTTTGACCTTTAGCAGCTGAGGCAGGAGCAAGCTGGGCCAAATGAAATAGAATCATGCAACAACAATGAAGGTATTATTTCACTTTCTACAGCAAACTAGCGCTCTCTCTCTCCGAACAAGTCAAGGGATGGCAATAGATTTGTTTCCGAATCCCGGCACATTTTTGCAAATCGTTCCATGACTGTTTTAGGGTTGAATATTTGACAGTGTCCATGTTAAAATGCTACAGTTTTATTATGGCTGAAGAGCTCATATAAACATCCCAGTGTTTTTTGGCAAGCTACAACTATGACTGAAGGATTTACGCAGTCCAGAACCGTTCAAAGGTGTGTGGTGCAGCCAGACTTGATGGTTGAAAATAGGGTTTAGACATGCATGCTTTTGCAAAACTTTTTTTCAGGCATGGAAAACAAAACATATGTATTCAAATTCAGCGGCTTTTCTCGTTTGTTTGTTTGTTCTATGCATTCGCACCTTGCAGCAAAATGTTGTAGTTGTGTAAAGGGGGTACTTGGATTCAGAAATCAGGGAAAGGGGCTACTGAAGCCAACAAAGTGTGGGAACCACCGCACTAGAGTCTATAAGAATACAGATGTGTTCTTCTTATATCATTCAAATAAATCACCCCATAATAATAATAATAATAGAGCTTAGACAAGCATATTTATCAATATCAGGAGACACACTGCCATTTCCTAATGGTGCTGCAGGAAAGAGACTGTCAGCAGAATTGGCGTCTCCTCTCTGGGATTTTGCCAACTTCAAATAAAGTTGAGCAACAAGAAAAACTGTAAATCACACGTTGTTACTGGCAGTAAATGTGGCTTATATTAAAATGTGATGGGTGTGTTATGTAGACTTTGAGCCAGCATGATATCTTACAGGAGTGTTAATCAGCTGTAAGTGCTTCAGGTAAGATTCACCTGATAGAGCTACAGAACAGCACCTTCAGACAGTGGTTCACAACGTGGGGACTACCAGGGGTCCATGAGGTGGTTCCCAGCAAATGGATGAATTGATCAACTTTACCATTATTTTCATTTACAAGAGGTTAACATAATTAGAGAATGTAGAAGAATGACTGTTTTGATCCTATTTTCACTGTTATCTATCTCTCATACCTACAATACAGACATTGAACATACATAGTCATTGAATTCTGAACAAAATCATAAATAGCAATACAAATAAAGTCAACGACGTCTCATCAAAAGGTCAGTAGGCCTAATGTGGACAAATTAGGGGTCCTCGATATGAAAAGGGTTCAGGATCACAGCCGTAAGACATTATTTTGACCGGCGTCAACACACAGCAACTCCGAACTCAAGCAGTCTCGAATCGAAATTGAATTTCTGGACAAAGGAGAGGAGAGAAGTGGAACTGAACCTGCTCATTTTCTGATTGAAGAAAAGCAGAGGCACTTAAGGCTGAAAGGTTCCGTTCGCCTCTCTGCTGAGCCAGACCCCCAGCAGAGCGCATTACCCCCCCCCCCCCCCCCCCCCCCTCACAGAGCTGATCAAAGCAGAGCAGCAGGGCTCCTCTCCATTGGGACATCTGAAAAGAAAATGATTCATCCCTCACAAAGTACTCCCCTGCACCCGGCTTCTGCCTATAGGGAGACGTAAATATAGAACCTACATGTGTAGCTCAGACCGTCATTGCAGATCCGCCCTGTCACACACAGGAACAGTAGGAAGCAGAGAAAAATGCACGATTGAATAGGAGAAGGAGAAGATTCCAAATATTTTGTATTCTGTTGCAAAGCGATGTGAATGTGAATGGTGTAATAGCTCTGGATTTTAATCGTCAATTTTGAATGACATTGATCATATTTTCGAGACTGCTTAACAATCCGAGTCTTTATACCACTATCGATACTTTTTGTGGAAAGACGACAATAAATTCTTAACAGAACTGGCTTTTATTGCTTAACCGTGAGTCTGTGACGGTTTAATTTCTGAACAGAATGACATTTGCCTAGCCTGGTGAGGCAATCCAACTCTTTGTTTAGTTAACGGCAGTTGTAATTCAATTGAATTCAAAAACTTTAATCGATGTAAGTTTGTGCACCAGTGATTTGAGGTAAACGACATGACTATAGTCTCGTCTCTCAAGACGTAACGTTACTTTATAGGACCTGCTATTCTCGACAGCAGTATCGATAAGCTCGGACCTTATTGACTTTCGGGTCTTGAGAAATTATCGATCGATAGCACCAATCGACACCATGTCTCGATTTCCATCCCTATGTAATACCTACCTATGGTGCACAAATAATCATCAAGCTCAGTAACAATACAGAGTGTAAGTGAATGAAAGAGTAAGGACTTTAAGGGAATTTAAGCAGATAATATTTCCTACATCAAAAGATGAAAGCTAGAAGGTGTAGTGAGGCTACTAGCTCAGTTGCTGCTGCAATTTGAAACGAATCTGGATCAAAGTGCATTGGAAGAATTTCTCCACCATTACCCCTTGGAAACGAGGCCCAATCAGCTTCCGCGGCTCCGCCACCATCACCCTGGAAACCATCACCACCATCACCCTGGAAACCAGCTTCAAAACGCTCTGCTCTGGTTCAGCAAGGAAAAACAACTAAGTGCACTAACTTCATGATCACTGTGAGAAGCCTAGCTCCTCTGACGCCATACATGCACAGCTGATGGCATATAGGCGTACACATGCACGTCGTACACATACGCACACACACACACACACACACACACATCCACATACACACACACTACAAGTTGTGCATCTGAACGGGGTTATCCATCCTTCATCTGATCCCATGAATATTACATGAATCTTATTTGTCATATGAAATCGCTGCGTTAAAACACCTGCGTCTTGGCACGCATCATCATCATCATGTGTGTGTGTGTGTGTGTGTGTGTGTGCGTGCACGCGCGCGCGTGTGTGTGTGTGTGTGCGTGTATAAAATAGCCCGCTGAGTGCTAAAGCCTGATTGAGAGGCAGTCAGGCAGCATGATGAAGAGTCAACCCATTAATCCTGAAATAGCATCTCAAGTGCACGTCTTCTAGCATGTATGCACTAAGCAGGTGGGCACTCATACGTGTGTGTGTACTGTATGTGTGTGTGTGTGTGTGTATGTGTATGTGTATGTGTGTGTGTGTGTGTGTGTGTGTGTGTGTGTGTGTGTGCGCGTGCGCATGCGCATGCGTGTGTTCAGAAACATAAACCAGCAAACTAACACAAACACAGTAACACACATACAACACCTACACAACATAACAGCCCTTCTGACACATGGCCACCCTCACACTGGCAGAATTAGCACAACTGCCCACCATAACGCCGCCTGCCAAATACAACTAATGCCATGTTTGTGTTTCTCCACGTGATAAATATGGTAATTTGACTGACATGCCATGTAATTACTCCAACACTGTCTCCCACCAATGGGCTGCCTCTCCTCCTTCAGTCATTTCCACCAATGGGCTGCCTTTCCTCATTTCCACCAATGGGCTGCCTCTCCTCCTTTCCACCAATGGACTGCCCGCCTCCTTCAGTCATTTCCACATTTCAGGGCTGTGATGCAGATTTAGGAGCCGTTGTACACAACTCGGATGAAGATTTATTTCTATCGTTAAGAAAAAAAGTTGAAAGGGATGGGAAGAATTTACGACCATTTGAACTCTGACCTGGCAACACCAATGGCTGTAATTTTGAAGCCTATACTTTCTATCAGGAGGCTATTTTCTGAAATTCAAAGTTCAGGCTTTTATATGTTTGCGTCCCATCCCACCTCTAGCAAAAACCTAATGTGTCTTGATAAAACCTCTCTCTGGGAGGAAAAGCATTCATGAGTTCAATGCTGGAAAACTGAATTACACCATAATATGTTTTCCTGCTTCAATTCTCACCCAGATGATCTTAAAACAAAGGCGGTTAATACACTGTTTGTCTTTATAAACTGAAGGAGATACTTTACTTTGCAAATTGCAGTACGACAAATAGTCTTAAGAGGCAGTAGAGAGTGAATCTTGCAAATATGAATATCTGGGGGGGGGGGGGGGGGGGGGGACATGAAACCTGTTCTGATCAAATGACTTCTGGGACTGTTGACTGAATCTGAAAGTACAACAGAATATGGAATCCCATTTATATCAATACTGTAGCTACTAGTTCAAGAAATTCACAGCAACATTAGTACTAAGGGAAGGACGAGATCAGGGGCGTCATGCAAACCAAAATTCTGAGGGGGCGACATTCGGTGGCGACCAAAGGTCCCCAGCTAAAAAATGTCAGTGGCGACCGAAGGTCTGAATAGATCTGCAATGATTCAATCAGTCTGCCCAGATAAAGTGTGCTGAATCCACTCATGATTGAATCAGTCCATTTAGCTATTTCTAAAATGTTTGCCATTTGAAGCCAGATTTAGAGGAAGATCTCATTTTAAATTATAATTTTTTTATTAGAGTTTAGAGGGATTAGAGTGTTGTGATATCATTATTCGGTTTTAACCATCAATATTTTGCTCCTTTTCTCATTAGGGTAAATACTGTATATGTATTTAGAGATAAACATTCGGCAGCGACCAAAGGTCCCCAGCAGAAAAGTTTTGGTGGCGACCTAAGGTCTGAATAGATCTGCAATGATTCAATCAGTCTGCCCAGATAAAGTGTGCTGAATCCACTCATGATTGATTGATTTATCTATCAATCGTCCATTTAGCTATTTCTAAAATGTTGGCCAGATTTATAATATCTCATTTTAAATTATCATTGGGATTAGAGTGTTGTGATATCATGATTAAGTTTTAACCATCAATATTTTGCTCCTTTTCTCATTACGGTAAATACTGTATATTTATTTAGAGATTTCGGTGATTGTGCTTTTATGGTTATTAGCTTAGTCACTTCCACACTAGCTTCTACACTGCTGCCACTTTTCTTGAAATAGCTCAATCTTGCTTCACCCAAAATGTTATTCACATAAAAAGACTATATCCAGTATCCACAATGCAAATTATTTAAAAAAACTGCATCTTGACCTGGAGACATCAAATGGATTTACCTGTGACAGTGGTGGTAGTGGTAAAAACAGCTCACTGCCATAACTAGAGCTGGGTATTGGTTCAAATTTCAAGAATCGATTCGATTCCGATTCACAAGGTTGCGAATCGATTAATTTCGATTCGATTCGATTCGATTCGATTCGATTCCGATTCGATCAATTTTCAATATTGATTTGGTTAGTGATACCAAAACGTGGTTTTTGAGCTGTACCCTGAATTACATGACTGTCCAGTTATGTAACACAGGGGTTTCCAACCAGCCAAGTAGATACAGTACATGGGGAAAAAAAGTTGCAGACCTGTTGTCAATTTTAATGGTTTTAGTTACACATATATTTACTCACCACGTGGTGACAAAGGGTAAATAACAGCCTTTTCATCTGTCAATAAAGACACTTTCACAATTATGCACAGTGATTTGATTTCAGCCTATATAATTTCTAAAAGTAGATATTAATAATGATCAAACATTTCCATTCATGTAGCCTACAGTATTTATGTTTTTGTTTAAACTACAAACATAATTAAACGTCAACTTGAAACTATGTTTCAACTACCACACACAGCACAATATTTTAGCCTGTTTAGTAAAAAAAAAAAAAAATTTTTTTTTTTGTTTTTGTTTTTTAATTAAAAAAAAAAAATCGATCTCTGGACATATGAATCGATAATCGAGGATTAAAATGAAAATCGATTAAAAATCGGAGAATCGATTTTTTGAACCCAGCCCTAGCCATAACAGCTCTGGCTAACATTACAATGCTAACTTTAGCTGCATGGTAGTACAAATATAGCCAACTAACTTGCTATGGCAAACTATACCTATAATAACTAACAGCATGAATTTTACTTCCCCCTTCATTTCTTTTTTTCAAAAAATCTGAGGGGGCAACTGCCCCTCAGTTTCAATGGGCATGACGCTTCTGGACGAGATCACCTGTGTTTTGGAAATGATCACATGACCCTCTCAGGTAACATATTTCTCTCCAAATGGACATATCATTTTGAAATAACGGGCCTTGCAATCTTGAGATGATCTTTTTCAACTTCCCAGGAAACCTAATAAGATGAGTCTGACTCCAGGAAAAGGCTTGTGAGACAGCAGAGCTACTAGAAAGAATATATCACCGCTTAATTTAGGGAAAATATGATTCGCAAACTCTTTATCTTGCTTCAAAACAAAACTGAATGTCGGAAAGTTGCATTTCACTGATGACTGGATTTGACTCTAATTATTGTTTACCTCGCTTGATGGGAGTCCAATGTTGTTTCTTGATGAGATATGAGACAACTTTTTATACTTCTACTACTACTGCTACTACTACTACTATTATTGTCGTAGTATTAGCGTCGTGATTATTATTAGTATTACATGTATTTGTAATATTATTATTACTAGTTAGTCAGGGCTTGTGGGTTGATGTGAGAGGTTTTATCCGATGAGGAGAGATTGTAGTTGGAAAGGCTGTTCAGTCTGCGCTCACTGCTCACTGTACCTCTCTCTGTCTACACATTGACTCGGGCTTGGGGCCATGGCAGCGGCCCAGGTCAATGAACCAAAAGGAATGTCTCCTTGAAAGCCAGCCTGTCGCCTTTAAGCGCTTTGAATTGAAACGGGACAGGTAACCATCGACCCCACACTACAAACGGATCTTTTTAAACCCTTCCTGATAACAGCGTGGCTTCAGAGTCTCTTGGACCAGTCGCTCCTGTTCCTAACATCCTATACCTGTACATACTTTTGAGAAGACTGTGTGTGTGTGTGTGTGTGTGGGGAGGGGTGTTGTGACAAAGGACAAAGACCACTTTCTTTTAATCAATGCCACTTCACCTTCACCTCTAGGAAATTAAGGCTATAATAATTCTATATGTCTAAATTGAGGATAACAAGTAATAAAAAAAAACATAAATGAGGTGTGAAACATTTGAGGGACTATTGGATAACATTGCACACTTAAAATGACCATTGAGATCAGTGTTAACGTGTCATGTTCCATATGTCATGTTACGGCGTGGCTTTGGGAGTGTTTCTCTGATCTATTATCAAACTACTTTGGCTTCGCTGTTAGTCCGGGGCAGAGGTTTTCAAAGTGGGAGGCGGACCCAGGGGGGCTCCAAACACTTTCAGGGGAGGCTCAGTGAATGGAAGTGAAACAATATGACATTAGTACTAGTTATCAAACATTATCAAATCACATGGAATAACCTAAATGTGGGTAATTTGGTCAGAGATACGGTTAGTTTTGGAGAATTTAGTGTTTAAATTCCCACTTTCCAGAGGCAGAAACAAATAAATGCCTTCAGACTGACTTTTTTGAATGTATTTGTTGAAGTATGTCAAACAGCAATATCAGGCTATTTTGGCTCAATTGTTGAGTATCTATGGGATCAAATAACATAATCATAATCCCATAGGCATCCAAGAATTTAGCGAAATTAGGCAAGTAAACTAAGAGGAGGCACCTTTTTTCCAAGCTTTGTCTGAGGGGAGGCCCATAGTCTCATTCATTTCCCACAAACAAACCGGCCACCACACACTGAAGTGAAATGTAACATTTGGTTTGGGCTATCGAGTTCAATTCAATTCAATTCAATTCAATTCAAAAAACTTTATTAGTCCCGCAAGGGGCAATTTAAGGCATGAATACTGCAAACAAGCTGTACTTTGTACACATCCAAAAACAATACAAAAAACAAGACAATAAATACAATAAATGGCACTGATAAAGCAAGATCCCTGATTACAATGTATCCAACACCACAAAGGAATATACTGTAGGTGTTCAGATCAGTTAGCATCGGTATGACCATAGCTTAGTACTGAAGGCCTTCGAGCCCTCAGTTGGAAGTAGCTCTGCTCCAACCTGCACCGCTCTCCGGGTTTAACCGCTTGTGGTAGAGTCATGTGCCGGGCCGGTGCTGGGCAGGCACCCGGCCACCTGGTCAGCTCACTCTGTTGTTTGTGCTGAATGAGATTCCAGCATGCAAGAGGGGGCCGTTGAAGCGCCC